>NW_022334008.1:0-1051 GCF_002776525.5 Piliocolobus tephrosceles | reverse complement strand
CAATGCAGTTTCTCAGAATGCTTCTTGCCACTCTCTGTCTGAGGATATATCCTTTTTCACCATAGGCCTTAAAGAAATCCCAAATATCACTTTGCAGAATCCAAGACAACAGTCTTAGCAAACTCTGCCAAGAAGCAATGTGTGGAACTCTGTGTGATGAAGTCACATATCAGAACGCAATCTCTCAGAAAGCTTCACTCTAGTTATTATGTGATGATATGTCCTTTTTCACCATGAGCCCCAATTGGCTCCCAAATATCACCTTGCAGATTCTAGGAAGAGAGTGTTAGCAAACTGCTTCCTGAGGACAAAGACGTAACTCTGTGAGCCGAATTCACAGATCACAAAGAAGTTTCTAAGGAAGCTTCTTTCCCGTTTTTAACTGTTGATATTTCCTTTTCCAGCGTCGTCCTGAAAGCCTTGCAAAGTAGAACTTCTCAGTTTCCCCAAAGACAGTGTTAGTGGCCTGCTCCATGAAACATAAGTGTAACTCTGTGAGATGAATGCACACATCAGAGAGAAGTCCCTAAGAAAGCTTCTTTGCAGTTTACCTCTGAGGACACTTGCTTTGTCACCGTAAGCTTCATTAGGCTAAGAAGAATCCCATTGCAGATTCCAAGCAAACTGCCTTAGCAAACTGATAGTTGGAGAGAAACGTGGAACTGTGTGAGTTGCACTCACACATAGCAAGGAAGTTTCTCAGAATGCTTCTTGCCACTCTCTGTCTGAGGATATATCCTTTTTCACCGTAGGCCTCAATGAGCTCCCAAATATCACTTTGCAGAATCGAAGACAACAGTCTTAGCAAACTCTGCCAAGAAGCAATGTGTGGAACTGTGTGTGATGACGTCATATATCAGAACGCAATCTCTCAGAAAGCTTCCCTCTAGTTATTAGGTGATGATATGTCCTTTTTCACCATGGGCACCAATTGGATCCCAAATATCACCTTGCAGATTCTAGGAAGAGAGTGTTAGCAAACTGCTTCCTGAGGACAAAGATGTAACTCTGTGAGACTAATTCACAGGTCACAAAGAAGTTTATCAGGAAG
>NW_022334006.1:0-1105 GCF_002776525.5 Piliocolobus tephrosceles | reverse complement strand
GATAAATAATTTATCACACACTATACAAGTGATAAAACCAGAACTTAAGGAAGCCCTGATTCTCAGAACCCCTGTTGGAACATCATGTTTCTCCTTTGATTAAAATACCCATTATATAGTTGTAGTGCTCTGTTCCAAGAAAATGTAATCTTCCAGGTAATTGATCTGAAAGTTTCTTTGTAGAGCAAATGACTTTGTAGAGAAAACAGCTTTGAAAAGTCTGTTGAGGGGCAGAACTCGGAAAGCATGCTAAGGCAGAAAGAGAAAGACACCTAGCTCAATAAAGAAAAGAGGGAGGAAGCTAAAGAGCTTAGCAACGTCAGGGGGTAGGGTAAAGGGAGTGGGTGGTCCCTGGATGCTAGAAAGAATGCACAAAGACTTTAAGGAAAGTCTGTCTCCTGGAGTTGATGGTGGTATGAATATACTTTTTGTGCACAATCTATAGTAAATCCCAGATTGCGCTTTATTTTAAAGAGGTTTTGTTTTTTTTTTTTTTTAAAGAATGTGGAGAAATGCCAAGTACTGGTGCAAGGATAGACTACTACAACTGATGCCCACTGGGCATCTGACGTTTGGTATCATACCCATCACAGAAATATGCTGAAAATAGGTGAAAAGAGAAAAGGCATAACTTCTGCTGTCAAGAAACTTAAAATGTAGTTGAAATATGGAATAAAACTTAGAATATGTATTTATTATTTTAACTGGCTAGACTGGTGTTATGTGAATAATATACATAGATCCATTAGGGCCCTTACAGGGATTTAAATACATTTTAATGATATGTAAATAATATTAATGCCAGTTTTTACCAAAAAAAGTATAAGAGCAAAGATATAGATTTATAAAATATACAAAAATAGTTTCTTTTTTATGTTACTAGATAAATATGGATTCCACTTTGATTTGAGGCCACAAGAATCATTTTGCTAATATCACAAGCTAGGATTGCTACATGAGGCAAAAATACCTACAATTTAGCATATGAATAAGAAGTCTCAATTTGTGTCGAACTCTAGTTATTTTAATTAAATAGATTAATTCTGTTCTCAGAATCGATGTTAGCAATCGTGTGAACACAAGAAACAAAGGAAGTAAATGGTAA
>NW_022334005.1:0-1139 GCF_002776525.5 Piliocolobus tephrosceles | reverse complement strand
GTGCCCCAGCTCCTGACTGCACCTCTCCCTCCACACCTTCCTGCCAGTAGAGGGAGTCAACCGTGTCTGGCCTCGGCCATCCCCAGAGAGGGCAGGCCCCCACAGCGCAGCGGTGGGCTGAAGGGCTCCTGGATTGCAGCCAGAGCGGACTCCGGGACCGGGAGGTGCCGAGAGCGAGGAAAGCTACCACGTTGTCACCTCTCACTGGGAGCTGCAGATCCGAGCTCTTCCTATTCTACCATCTTGCCAGTCCCTACCCTATCATTTCTTTTAGGGATTGTGCCTTTGATTTCATGTCTAAAATGTAATCATCAAACCCAAGATCACCTATATTTTCTCCTGTGTTAATCTTCCAGTAGTTTTATAGTTTTGCATTTTACACGTAAGCCTGTGATCACTTTGAGTTACTTTTTACGCACAGCTTGTAGTCTGTGTAGATTTATTTTTTGACATGTGTATATCCAGTTGTTCCAGTATTACTTGTTGAAAGTACTACCTTTGTTCCATGGTCTTGGCTCTGCTGAATCATAAAAGATCAGTTGATTATGAGACCTTTGTCAGATGGGTAGATTGCAAGATTTATCTCCCACTCTGTATGTTGCCTGTTTGCTCTGATGATAGTTTATTTTGCTGTGCACAACCTCTTTAATTTAATTAGATCCCATTGGTCAAATTTTGCTTTTGTTGCAATTGGTTTTGGTGATTTCATTATGAAATCTTTGCCCATTCCTAAGTCCTGAATGGTATCGCCTAGATTTTCTTCTAGGAATTTTACAGTTTTGGGTTTTACATTTAAGTCTTTAATCTATCTTGAGTTAATTTTAAGGAACTTGAACAAATTTACAAGAAAATAAACAAGCAAATTCATTAAAAAGTGGGCAAAGGATATGAACAGACACTTCTCAAAAGAAGACATTCATGAGGTCAACAAAAATGAATAAAAAGCTCAACATCACTGATCATTAGATGAATGAATATTAAAACTACAATAAGATACCACCTCATGCCAATTATAACGGTGATTGTTAAAAATTCAGGAAACAACAGATTCTGGTGAGGTTGCAGAGAAATAGAAATACTTTTACAATGTTGGTGGGAATGTAAATTAGTTTAACCATTGTGGAAGATGGTGTGGTGAT
>NW_022334004.1:0-1262 GCF_002776525.5 Piliocolobus tephrosceles | reverse complement strand
GCTGGCATCCTCCCTGGTCGGCCTTGGGTCACTGTCTAAGTGCTGCCCGTGGCAGGAGGTTCTGAGAATGAGCGGCAGTGCCTCATGGAACTGTCCCTGTGAGAGTGGCCCGCAGGTGTTTGTACCTGTGGCATTTTCACAACTCTTTCCAAGACTCAAGATATTCTTGAGTCTTGTGGGAGGAGACCAGGTCTGGGTCCTCACCTGTGTCCCCCATCTCTCATCTGGATGGCTCTGGGGCCAACATTGTCGGAAATGAGAAACGCTGCCCCTTCACAAGGCACTACCTAGTTTTTCTCTTCTGGAAGGAGGCAGCACAATGCCCAGGCTGAGATGGACACAGGAGTCAGCATCCTAAAGTAAAACGTGTGATTCTAATAGAAATACCTGAGCTTGTCAATGTGAATGAACAGGACCTTCCACCCTGTGGCAACTGTGTATTTCTCCTTGAGATGTGACAAGAAAGAAAGAAAGGAAGGAAGGAAGGAAGGAAGGAAGGAAGGAAGGAAGGAAGGAAGAAAAGAGAGAGAGAGAGAAAGAAAGAAAGAAAGAAAAGGAAGGAAAGGAAGGAAAGGAAAGAAAAAAAAGAGAAAGAAGCAGGAGAAGCTGTGGTGGCTGGGGTGTGGGGAGCTGGCACCCTGGCCTTGTGCAGGTGAGTTGCCAGGTGCTTGTGGGGAGGCCACCACCATCCTGGGCTCTGGCAGGTTGGGGCACCACAGAGCCAGCCTTCCTGACAATGCCGTCTGTCCCAGTGGCTCACCAGAAGTCACAGCGCCCAGATTAGTTTTGTGTTGATAGAAAATTTTTAAATGTTATGTTACATAATTTTACGCTTTTTGAGGAGGCAAATAAGTCTCTCTGGCTCGGCTGCTACTCATGGCATCTCTCTAATGTGCTTGCAGACGGTCAGATCTGTGGGGTTTCCACCCTCAGTGAAGACCTGTGCTTCCCTGCTGGGTCTATTTTCTGGTGTCTTTGCCTGTTGGTTGCCCCTGTGACTGGTGACCTCATGCCCTCTGGTGGACGCCATGCTCTCTTGCTCATTGAGGGTTGGAAAACTGGAAAATTGCGCTTGATGAGGATAGGCAGTAATATTGGCTCTGTGTGGCACTGTCATCACCCGCACTTGAAGGGGAAGCCGTGTTTCAGAAAGTACAAAACGTGGCCCCATCCCTTGGCTGCCAAGTGGCTGCCAGGCGGCCTAGCGGCAATGTAAGCCTGAGTGGACAACACTGTGATGCAGGACAGGGTGGATTCAAGGG
>NW_022334003.1:0-1122 GCF_002776525.5 Piliocolobus tephrosceles | reverse complement strand
TTGCAGTCAATTGGGGATGGGTCTAGAGTTAAAATCTCAGTTACGGTTTCAGACACAGGCACAGAATGACCTGTTTTCTCCAAGAGGCTAAATCAAGTTTTCAAGAATCCTGTCTGTACCATATAAGATCCGGCAGACAAATAACATCTATTCTATTGTTCTAAATGTCTCGGGGTAGTGAACTTTTATTCAGTTCAAGCTTCTGTTGAGGCCCAATAGGCAAAGCTCTGTTCTAGGGAATTTCCTGAGGGAAATTTGGTGATAGTACACAGTACCGGCTGTGAGGGGCGTCAAGAGGAGTCTGCTCCTAATAGAACCTGTGGTATCTATAACCGGCAGCATCAAGAGCAGGGAGTAGGGGCCGTGCAAAGTGGCTCCGTCTGGTAATCCCAGCACTTTGGGAGGCTGGGGCGGGTAGATCACGAGGTCAGGAGTTTGATTCCATCCTGGGTAACGTGGAGAGACTCTGTATCTACTAAAATTACAAAAATTAGCTGGGCGTGGTGGTGGGGGCCTGTAATCCCAGCTACTCGGGAGGCTGAGTCTGGAGAATCCTTTGAACCCAGGAGGCAGAGGTTGCAGTGAGGCAAGATCATGCCATTGCACTTCAGCCTGGGTGACAGGGAAAGCAAGGCTCATCAAAAAAGAAACAAAAAAGGCAGAGAGTAGCCTGGTGGGAGGGAAGTCCTGTTTCTTGGGGCACAGGCTTTTGTTACTAAAGAGGAAGAAAGATGCACCCAAGAATGTGTGGAAGTAGCAGTGCAGTGTGCAGAGCAGGAACCCTGGGCCTGTCTCCTGGCTCCATCCAAGTTGCTTGTCCTATCTGTCCCTCCATTTCCTCATCTGTTCATAGGGTACTACAGTAACACCTACCTCTGTAAATTGCTGCAGTGAATTATATGAGCTATTTCTTATCAACCTCCTAGAACATTTATGGGCACAGTGTAAACACTTCCTATTAGTTGTTCATTCTAGTGTTTCTAAATTAACACAAACTTTGTGAGTATTTGGGCGTATTTCCTTCATAGTCTTGTGGGCTTGTGTCTCATGCTTTATGTTTCTGTTATGATTGTTCAAATCATATCTGCAGATATGATTTAAAAATCAAAGATTTTTCAGATC
>NW_022334000.1:0-1587 GCF_002776525.5 Piliocolobus tephrosceles | reverse complement strand
CCCTTGCCCAGTGTACAGTCTCCTGAGTAAATGGCTGTAGGTTCCTTGGCAGAAGAGCTCGGGGAATTGAGCCAGCATACACTTCCATGCTGTTGCAGGGTCTTCCTCCTACGGATATGGACTCCTCCTCTGCCACTGGGATCTGAATCTGAAAGTGGACTGAGGTCTGGGCATTGAGAATGGATTATGATTTTGTATTGTGTCAACCACCCTCGGCCTCCTGCTCCTCAATTCTTGCTTCTTTCCACAGATATCAAGCAGCGCCCTTGCTGGCTGCCCTTCTGTTCTGAACCTGAGACACTGCCCTCTATTAACCTTCCCCACATCCCTGCAGGTCAAGCACAACCTTGGTTGCTCTGTTGGGGTTGTCATGGTAACTGTGCCCTCTGACTTTTGCAGGTCACTGCCACCACCTGATCTCTATCTTTTCAGGGCCACATCCTCAAACAGATAGTAACTAGCCCAACTCTGGGGCCACGTTTCCTATCATCATCCCCATCCTACAGAGGACAGAACCCTGACACTTCTTAGTGAGGCAGGTCTCTCTCACCAGCACGTTCATGAGGGCTCTGGTACAAGGTGTGCCCTCTGGGCCTTCTGGTGGGACATGACCCTGATGGGCCTCTGGCTTCACATAATGGCTCCATCCACACTCCACTTTCCTCAGGCTTCTTATTTCATCCTCTGCATGTTCCAGGGCAACTAAGTCATGGCTAACTTTTTGAGAGTTGGGCATTACTTTTTCCAGTCTACATAGAGCCACCCAGCAGTGAGTGTGCCCCATGCCCTTGAGTCCTGGATAAACCCATGTCCTGAGAAACTGCCCTCAAACCAAAGGATTTTTATTCATCCAGCCTGACATTCTGATGCTTTCAAACACCCTCACATTCCAATCCCGGAAGTGATCCGTGGGCTCCTACAAGGACATGCCGGCTGATTCCCGCAAAGCTCTTGAGAGAGATTCCCGCTGCATCACAGGGGTGAGGCTTCTGCAGCATCTTCCAGTACAGGAAGTGGAAACTATTACCAGAGAAAGGCGAGCCTCCCCTGCATGCTAGAGGGTCCTGGAGGGCACCTATCGGATAACTCTGTTCCAGTTTGCAGAATCTCAGGTTTCCCCAGCAGGGCCCTGACTTTCCCACAACAGGCGTGCCTTGGCTGAGTGTCAAACATCTCTGCAGTGCTGTGACCCTCACAATGATGTCTTCAGCTGCTATTCCATGCTACCTGCCCTTCCTCTAGAGGAGATAAAGGACTGTCCATGAGACACTGCAGAGGCTCTCACACATAGCCACCGACTGCTGTTAACAATCCTCAGATTCTCTTTCTCCTTTTATAGGACACCAACACGGTCGAGTAGTATTCAGCCAACTTCACTCTCTTTGTAGGTTTCCCTCTCACCCTGTCGTTATTGTGCAGAGGCTTCTATCATCACAACTGTCAGAGCTTCCCTTAACCAGGGCATCTTCTCAGGTTAGCACTGGGCAGATCCACAGTTGCTCGGCGGCACCTTGTGCTATGCACTTTCTGTGTCCTCCATCAACCCAGATGGCATCCTCTTGGCCAGCCAGGCAGTGGGTGAGCTCA
>NW_022333999.1:0-1093 GCF_002776525.5 Piliocolobus tephrosceles | reverse complement strand
TTTCTATAAGTTTGACTAATTTTGAACCTAATGTAAGAGAAATCGTACACTATTTGTCTTAGTGTGACTGGCTCATTTCAATTAGTATAATGTTTTCAAGGTTCATCTCTGTTGCAGCATGTGACAGGGCTGCTTTCTTTTTTAAGTCTCATAATATTATAATATTCCATTGCATGGATAGACCACATTTATTTATTTAGTTAGGTGATTAATTAGTTATTGAGACAGTCTCACTCCGTTGCCCAGGCTGGAGTGCAGTGGCATGATCACGGCTCACTGCAGTCTGAACCTCCCGTTCTCAAGCAATCCTGCCGCCTCAGCCTCCTGAGTAGCTGGGACTACAGTCACATGACAGCATGCCTGGATAGTCATCTTTCTGTGTAACTGGTTGAGAAACAGGGAAGTAACAGTAAAGAAACTGTCTCAGAATAAATATGGTGGCAGCAGAAGAGAATATGAGACACATTGTCCTCACAGAGCCTTGAAGAGTGTGACGGTAGTTGAGGGCCACGCTGTTGTCTTAGAGTGAAGTGAGGAGAACGTACATTGGTTTGGTAGTCATGGGAATGGCCGGAGGAATGAAATGTGAAAGCTCATTGGCGGCAGAATCAAAACGTCTTGCTTGGTCTTTGTAGTCAACTATTAAGTGAGAAGGAGGAATTATTGGCTGACTGAGAAGAAGTGAAAAATGTGAAATATCAATAAAACACAAAGCTCATGATTTTAGTCAGGGTAAAGCTTAAGCACTGTGTGATTCTAGATAGATTATTGAGCAGTTTTGTTCCATGTATTTTATATCCCACATCTTCTAGCTATGACCCTATTTCTTTGTTTCTTGACATAGCCAAACATTTTTTAAATGAACAGCTTTATTGTGATATAGTTTTTGTATGATAAGCCTCACCCTTCAAGCGTACAGTTCAGTGGTTTTTAGTGTATTCAGAGTTACACAACCATTACCACTCCCTAATTTCAGAACGTTTTCATCTCCCCAAAAGGAAACCCTGTGCCCATTAGCAGTCACTTCCTGTACCCGTCTCCCTCACCGTTGATCCTGGCAACCTCTGGTCTAATTTCTATCTGTAGATTTGCC
>NW_022333998.1:0-1153 GCF_002776525.5 Piliocolobus tephrosceles | reverse complement strand
GGAAATAGATTAATACTCTTATAATAAAAGCTTCAGAGAGCATTCATCCTCTCTTGCCCTTCCATATCTTCCACCATACGAAGACACAGCATTTGTCCCTTCTGAAGGATGCAACAGAGGCTGTACTGTGAGAAATAAATATCTGTTGTTTATAAATTACTAAACTGTGGTATTTTGTTATAGTGGTACAAATAGACTA
The DNA here is from genome assembly GCF_002776525.5 of Piliocolobus tephrosceles. NCBI lineage: Eukaryota > Metazoa > Chordata > Mammalia > Primates > Cercopithecidae > Piliocolobus > Piliocolobus tephrosceles. Next base: position 954 of record NW_022333998.1, on the reverse strand, counting down.
AGACACAGTCCTTTATCACATATGTGTTTTGAAAATACATCCCCTAGTCTAAATCTCATTTTTTTTCCTTTTCTTGACAGAGTTTTATACAGAGCAGATTTTCTCAAAAATTTAATAATGTCCAGTTGAACAGTTCTTTCTTTCCTGGGTCAAGTTTTGGTGACATATCTGAAAAGTTATCACCAAATGAAGTCATCCAGATTTTCTCCTATGTTATCTTCTAGAAATTTTAGAGTTTTGTGTTTTACGTTTAGGTCTGTGGGATATTTTGAGCCAATTTGTATGAAGGATGTTAGATCTGTGTAGAGATACTATTATTATTATATGTGGATATTTGATTCTTCCAGTAAGATTTGTTGAAATGACTATCTTTTCACCATTGTACTGCCTTTGCTCCTTTGTCAAAGATTAGTTGATTACATTTATATGGGTCTATTTCTAGACCCTTTATTCTGCTTTTTTTTTAATATCATTTTGCTAAAAGGATACTGTTTTGATTACTGTAGCATTATAGTAAGTCTTGAATTTGGGTAGTATTAATCCTCCAACTTGGTTCTTCTCCTTCATTATTATGTTGGCTAATCTGGGTCTTTTGTACTTTGTAAAGTAAAGTAAATTGCTAGGATTTTGATTGGTATGGCAGTGAATCTACAGAACAAGTTGGGATGAACGGACATCTTGACAATATTGAGTCTTCCTATAAATGAAAATGAAATATGTCCTTATTTGTATAATTCTCCTTTGATTCTTTTCATTAGAGTTTCTTCATTTTTCTTGTACAGATGTTGTACATATTTTGTTTGACTATATATAAATATTTCATTTTTTAGGGTACTAATGTGAGTTGTATTGCATTGTTAATTTAAAATGCCATGTGCTGATGGATTTTTGTATATTATTCCTTGCGTGCATCTCTCAACTTTGATATAATAGCTTACCAGTTCCAGGAGGTTT
>NW_022333997.1:0-1276 GCF_002776525.5 Piliocolobus tephrosceles | reverse complement strand
AGCTCAGTGTCCTGAGTTTGGTCCTCCCCATCCCGCTGCCAGGTCAGTGTGATCTCCGCAGGGTAGAAGCCCAGGACCCAGCATCTCAGGGTGGCCTCATGGTCAGAGATGGGGTGGTGGGTCACGTGTGTCTTTGGGGGATCTGATGGGAAGAGTCAGAAAATTCAGGGGCTTTGCATCTCTCATGAGACAGCCCAGCAGCACTCATGTGACCACTCCGAGAATGGAGAGGACACCTGCGGTGGGGAAGAGAGCACAGAACCCAGACACCAGCCTGGACACAGGCACCTGGGATAATCTCTTATTCCTTGGAAAGTTCTAGTCTCTAAGGGAGGAACAACGACTGCTGATCCTGACCTGAGTGGAGGCCGAGGGACTCAGAAAAGCTGGAATCAAACCTTCAAACACTTTGAGTGTGAGGCAGAGAACAAGGCCTGAGAGAAAAAGCTCAAGATCAAGGGACCCCTGATCTGTATTCTAGGGACTGTCTTCCCCTCCATGTCCTCAGAGACGTCATCCCTTAATTGTCCTAGAGAGCAGAGGGGGCCCTCAGAGGAAATCAGGAAAACTCATGCCATTCTCCATTCAAGGGAGGGCGACATTCTAGCGCTGATCCCATTTTCCTCCCCTCCTCATGGGAGGCCATCCCAGGAGTTCTATAGGAGATGGGGAAGGCTCCCCACTGCCCCTGGTACCCGCGCGCTGCAGCGTCTCCTTCCCGTTCTCCAGGTATCTGCCGAGCTACTCCAGGCACTCGCCCTCCAGGTAGGCTCTCCGCCGCTCAGCTTCACGGGCCGCCTCCCACTTGCGCTATGTGACCTGAGCCGCCATATGCGCGGAGAGGCTGATTGGCTTCCCTAGAACCCAACACCCAATGGGAGTGGGAACTGGGGCCGCGTTCCGAGTGCCCCAGAAGAAGGACCTGACACAGGTTTGGAGACGTGAAACTCAGCGGAGTGGGGAATCCCCAACGCAGCGCCTCACCAGTGCAGACAGTACCCTGAGACCCTGAGAGCCACGCCCGGGACCTGGGACTTGGTCCTGATCCCTCTTCTCCTACCCCAAGCCTCTTTGTCACACTGTCTGCCTAAGTCCTGGCCAAGGATCTGTCTGTGGAAACCAGGGAGAGACTCCCAGGCTGCGCCCAGATCCTTCCCCTTCACTGCTCTTCCTGGAATCCCCATCCCTGAACTGGACTCCCTGCCTCCCTCTCTTACCTCTCCCCTTGAACCTTTGTACAGGGAAACTCACCACGGGGAACTTGATGCCAGAGAGT
>NW_022333992.1:0-1253 GCF_002776525.5 Piliocolobus tephrosceles | reverse complement strand
TTGGAATGTGCAATAGGATATTATGGATCACATTGAAGTCTATGGTGAGAAAGGTAGCATTCTCAGATAAAAACTAGAAAGAAGCTTCCTGAGAACGTTCCTTGCAATGTGTGAATTCATTTCAAAGAGTTTCACCTTGGTTTTCATGGAGCAGTTTGCTAACACTGTTTTCGTGGAATCTGCAAAGGGATATTTGGGAGCGAATTGATGCCTATGGTGAAAAAGGAGTTATCCTCAGGTAAAAACCATAAAGAAGCTGTCTGAGAAAGTACTTTGTGATGTGTGAATTCATCTCACAGAGTTACACCTTAGTTTTCATGAATCAATTTGCTAACAGGGTTTTCATGCAATCTGCAAAGGGATATTTGGGAGTGCATTGAGACTTACAGTGAAATACCCTCATAGAAAAACTAGAAAGAAGCTTTCTGAGAATCTGTTTTGTGATGTTTTAATTCAAGGCACAGAGTTACATTGTTCTTTTCATGGAACTGTTTGCTAACACTGTTTTCTTGGAATCTACAATGGCATATTTCAGAGCGTATTGAAACTTATGGTGACAAAGGAAATATCCACATGTAAAAACTAGAAAGAAGCCCTCTGAGAAGCTGCTTTATGATTTGTTAATTCATCTCACAGAGTTACACGATTCCTTTCATGGATCTGTTTGGTAGCACTGTTTTTGGGGAATTTGACAAGGGCTATTTTGGATTGCCATGAAGCCTATGGTGACTGAGGAAATATCCTCAAATAAAAACAAGAAAGAAGCTTTCTGAGAAATTTTTTTGGAATGTGTTAATTCATCCCAAAGTGTTTTCTTTTCATGGAGCAGTTTGCAAACACTGTTTTCATGGAATCTGCAAAGAGATATTTGGGAGCACATTGAGGCCTATGGTGAAAAAGGAAATATCCTCAAATAAAAAATAGAAAGAAACTTTCTGAGAAACTGCTTTGTGATGTGTGAAATCATCTCCTAGTGTTACACTGCTCTTTTCATTGAGGAGTTTGCTAACACTGTTTTCTTGGAATCTGCAATGGGATATTTCGGAGTGCATGGAAGCTTATGGTGACAAACAAAATATCCTCATATAAAAATGAGAAAGAAACTTTCTGAGACACTACTTTGTGATGTGTTAATTCATCTCGCAGTGTTACACAATTCCTTTCAAGGGGAAGTATGGTAGCACAGTTTTTGGGGAATCTGAGAAGGGATATTTTGGATTGCATTGAAACCTATGGAGACTAAGGAAATATCC
>NW_022333991.1:0-1501 GCF_002776525.5 Piliocolobus tephrosceles | reverse complement strand
CAGCTGTTGTGTTTCTCTGTGTGTGGCGAGTGTCATGTCTGTACTGTGCAGGGATAGCTGAGTCTTCATCTTCCTCAGCTCCTATCTATCCAGTGAAAAGAACACCGGTTGCTCTCTTCCTCTCTGTCTCCTATGGCCGCCATGCTCTGTTGCAGAGAGAAGAGGATTGCCTGTTTCCTCTTAAAGGGAACCTCCTGTTTGCTCTCTGTGACCACTCTCCTAATGCCTCCTGTCAAAAGCGGCTAGGACTCCCTGGGTTCCAATCCCTCTGTGTTTAATGTTCTGGCATCTCTGTCTCACCTCATCAGGGAGGTGCAGAAGGCTGAAGCAAAGGAAGTCCCTGAGGACTCAGTGGAGGAATGTGCCATCTCTTGTTCAAATAGCTATGGCCCTTCTGAGTCCAACCAGCCTCACAAGAACTCCAAAATCACATTTGAGGAAGACCAAGTGGACTCAACTCTGCTTATAGACCGTGAATCATCTCCTGATGGATGGCAGGATGATCTAAACCTTGTCCCAGGTATTCTCTATTTTCCTTGTGTCTCATACCTCTGTCTAGGCTACAGAAGATCCATTCTGAGTACAGGCTGTACACGTACATATTGGTTTACTCAGAAACTCGGATGAAGCTAGCTGTGGTGACTGATACATATATTCGCAGCACTTTGGGAGGCCCAAGTGGGAGGATCATTTGAATTCAGGAGTTCAAGAGCAGACTGGACAATATGGTGAAACCCATCTTTACAAAATATACAAAACATTAGCCAGGCATGTTCTTTTGCCCCATAGTCCCAACTGCTCAGGAGGCTTAGGTGCGAGGATTGGCTCAGATGATCCTTCCACCATCATTCACTTTTCTCAGGCTAGACTCTCTCTCCTTTTCATTGGCTTGTCTTAATTGTTAATAAGAAGTCTCTGGCCAGGGTGGCTGGGCTCACATCTGTAATCCCAGCACTTTGGGAGGGCGAGGTGGGCGGATCACCTGAGGTCAGGAGTTCAAAAGCAGCCTGGCCAACATGGCGAAATTGCATCTCTACTAAAAATACAAAAAATAGCTGGCATGGTGGTTGGTGCCTGTAATCCCAGGTATTTGGGAATCTGATGCATGAGGATCCCTTGAACCCAGGAGGCAGAGGTTGCAGTGATCTGGGATCATGGCACTGCACTCCAGCCTGTGCGACAGTGAGACTCCCTCTCAAACAAAACATAAAAAACCAAAACCAACTAACCAATCAAACAAACAAATTAATGAAACACAAAACAGTCTCTTGAGCTACACAGAAACATTGGCCAGTCATGGGTTAAAATACTCAGAGCCCAGCCTTGCTTTATAGAAACTTGTAAGCAAGAAAAGGGTGGAAGTGTTTGTGTCCTGGTTTCAAGGTGACTGCGTAGCTCAGGCAAGTTGACTTAAAGGAGTTCAAGAGTGGCGATGAGATGAGTGAAACCAGGGCAACAGCATTTTCAAATCAGTGGACAAGGCTGTCAGTGACATCCCTCA
>NW_022333990.1:0-6769 GCF_002776525.5 Piliocolobus tephrosceles | reverse complement strand
GCTACCTGACTTCAAACTATACTACAAGGCTACAGTAACCAAAACAGCATGGTACTGGTACCAAAACAGAGATATAGACCAATGGAACAGAACGGAGCCTTCAGAAATAATGCCACACATCTACAACCATCTGATATTTGACAAACCTGAGAAAAACAAGAAATGGGGAAAGGATTCCCTATTTAATAAATGGTGCTGGGAAAATTGGATAGCCATAAGTAGAAAACCACCTTTCTTTTCACGGAGCAGTTTGCAGAACTGTTTTTGTGGAATTTACAGAGGGATATTTAGGAGTGCATAGAGGAATAAGGTGAAAAAAGAAAAATCTTCAGGTAAAAACTGAAGAGAAGATTTCTGAGAAACTCTTTATGATGTGTGTGTTCTTGTCATAGAGCTACACGTTTCTGTTGAGGGAGCACTTCAGTATCACTCTTTTTGTGGTGTTTGAGAAGGGATATTTGGAAGCGCATTGAAGCCTATGGTGGAAAGGAAATATCTTCAGATAAAAACTAAAAAAAAAGTTCCTGAGAAACTGCTTTGTGATGAGTCAATTTATCTCACAGAGTTACATCATTCCTTTCATGGAGCAGTTTGTTAGTGCTGTTTTTGTGGAATCTGCAGAGGGATAATAGGGAGCCTAAGGTGTGAAAAAAGAAATTTCCTCAGGTAACAACTAGAGATAAACTTTCAGAGAAACTCCTTTGTGATGTGTGAATTCATCTCATAGAGCTAAACGTTTCCCTTGAGGGAGCACTTGGCATCAATATTTGTGGTGTCTGAGAAGGGATATTTGTGAGCACATTGAAGCCTAAAGTGGAAAGGGAAATATCCCCATAAAAAACTAGAAAGAAGCTTTCTTCAAAACTGATTTGTGATGTATTAGTTCATGTCAAAGAGTTACACGATTCTTTTCATGGATCAATTTGGTAGCACTGTTTTTTGGGAATCTGAGAAGAGATATTTTGGATCACATTGAAGCCTGTGGTAACAAAGGAAAGATGCTCAGATAAAAACTAGAAAGAAGCTTTCTGAGAAAGCCTTTTGTGAAGTGTGAATTCAACTCACAGAGTTACACCATTCTTTTCATTTAGTAGTTTGCTAACAATGCTTTTGTGGAATCTTCAATAGGATAGTTTGTAGTGCATTGAAGCCTCTGGTGAAAAAGGAAACATCCTCAGATTAAAACAAAAAAGAAGCTTTCTGACAAAATGCTATTTGGAAGCTCATTGTGGCCAATGGTGGAAAAGAAAATATCCTCAGATAAAAACTGGAAAGAAGGGTTCTTAGAAACTGCATTGTGATGTTTAAATGCAAGACACAGAGTTACACTTTTCTTTTCATTGATCAGTTTTCTAACACTGTTTTACTGAAATTTGCAATGGGATATTTCCTAGCAAAATGATGTTTATGTTGATAAAGTAAATATCCTCAGATAAAAACTGGAAAGAAGCTTTCTGAGAAACTGCTATAAGATGTGTGAATTCATAACACGGAGCTAAACCTTTCTCTAGATGAAGCAGTTTGCTAACACAGATTTTTTGGAATCTGCCAAGTGATACTTGGGAGCACATTGAAACCTATGGTGAAAAAGAAAATATACTCAGAAGAAACCTAGAAAGAAGCTTTTTGAGAAAATGCTTTCAGATGTGTGAATTCATCTTACAGAGTTACACTTCAGTTTCATGGAGCCATCTGTTACTACTGTTTTTGGGGAATCAGAGAATTTATATTTTGGATCGCATTGAAGCCTGTGCTGACAAATGAAATTTCCTGAAATAAAAACGAGAAAAACCTTTCTGAGAGAATTATTTTTGATGTGTGAATTCATCTCAGAGAGATACACCATTCTCTTCCTGAAGTAGTTTGCTAACACTGTTGTTGTGGAATATGCAAAGTGATATTTGGAAGCGCATTGTGGCTTATTGTGAAAAAACAAATATCCTCAGATAAAAACTGGAAAGAAGCGTTCTGAGAGACTTCATGGTGATGTGTGAATGGAACTCAAAGAGTTACACTGTTCTTTTCATTGATCAGTTTGCTAACACTGTTTTCTGGAAATAGGCTTTGGGATATTTCTTACTGCAATGAAGTTGAGAGTGACAAAGGAAATATCCTCAGATAAAACAAGAAAGAATCTTTCTCAGAAACTGCATTCTGATGTGAATTCATCTTACGATGTTGCACATTTCTCCCCATAAAGCAATGTGCTAACGCTGTTTTCTTGGAATCTGCAAAGTGATATTTAGCAGCGCATTGTGGCTTATGGTGATAAAAGGAATAACCTCAGATAAAAACTGGAAAGAAACGTTCTGAGAGACTGCATAGTGATGTGTGAATGCAACTCAAAGAGTTACACTGTTCTTTTCATTGATCAGTTTGCTAATGCTGTTTTGTTGAAATCTGCAAAGGGATATCTCTGAGCGCAATTAAGCTTACAGTGACAATGGAAATATCCTCAGTTAAAAACTAGAAAGAAGCTTTCTGAGAAAATTCTCTATGACTTGTTAATTCTATTCACAGTGTTACACATTCTTCTCCATGAAGCAGTTTGCTAACACTATTTTCGAGGAAGCTGCAAAGTGATACTTGGAAGAGAATCGTGGAATCAAGCGAAAAAGGAAAAATCCTAAGATAAAAACTGGAAAGAAGTGTTCTAAGAAACTGTATTGTGATGTGTGATTGCAAGACACAGAGCTACACTCTTGTTTTCATTGATCAGTTTGCTAACACTGTTTCCTTGAAATTTGTAACGGGATATATCCTAGTAAAATGAAGCTTCCATTGATAAAGGAAATATCCACAGATAAAAACTGGAAAGAAGCTTTCTGAGAGACTGCTATGAGATTTGTGAATTTATCTCATGGAGTTAAATGTTTCTCTCCATGAAGCAGTTTGCTAACAGTTTTCTCAGAATCTGCGAAGTGATATTTGGGAGCACATTGAAATCTATGGTGAAAAAGGAAATATCCTCAGATGAACCTTATAAAGAAGCTTTCTGAGAAACTGCTTTCTGATGTGTGAATTCATCTCACAGAGTCACACTTCAATTTCATGGAACCGTCTGTTACCACTGTTTTTGGGGAATCTGAGAATTGAAGTTTTGGATCACATTGAAGCCTCTGTTGACAAAGGAAATATCCTCAAATAAAAACGAGAAAGAAATTTTATGAGCGACTTCTCTGTGATGTGGGAATTCATCTCAGAGAGATACACCATTCTCTGCATGAAGCAATTTGCTAACAGTGTTGTCGTGGAATCTGCAAAGTGATATGTGGGAGCGCATGAACCCTATGGTGAAAATGGAAATATCTTCAGATAAAAACTGGAAAGAAGTTTTATGAGAAAGTGGTTTGTGAAGTGTGAATTCACCTCACTGAGTTACACATTTCTCTCCATAAAGCAGTTTGCTAACACTGTTTTCATGGAATCTGCAAAGTGATACTTGTAAGCGCATTGTGGCCTACGTGAAAAAAGAAATATCATCAGATAAAAACTGGAAGGAAGCATTCTGAGAGACTGCATTGTGAGGTGTGAATGCAACTCAAAGAGTTACGCTTTTCTTTTCATTGATCACTTTGCTGACACTGTTTTCTTGAAATCTGCAAAGGGATATTTCTTAACGCATTGATTCTTATTGTGAGAAAGGAAGTATCCTCAGATAAAAACTAAAAAGAAGCTTTGTGAGAAAATGCTTTATGGTGTGTTAATTTCACTCACAGTGTTACACATTATTCTCCATGAAAAAGATTGCTAACACCCTTTTCGTGGAATCTGCAAAGTGATATTTGGAAGAGCATCGTGGCTTCCAGTGAAAAAGAAAATATCATCAGATAAAAGCTGGAGAGAAGCGTTCTAAGAAACTTCATTGTGATGTGTGATTGCAAGACACCGAGTTACACTCTTCTTTTCATTGATCAGTTTGCTAACACTATTTTCCTAAAATTTGCAATGAGATATTTTCAAGCAAAATGAAGATTACGTTGATAAAGGAAATATCCCCAGATAAATACCGGAAAGAAGCTTTCAGAGAAGCTGGTATGAGATGTGTGAATTCAACTCATCGAGCTAAACCTTTCTCTCCGTGAAGCAGTTTGCTAACACAGTTTTCTTGGAATCTGCCAAGTGATATTTGGGAGCACATTGAAACCTATAGTGAAAAAGGAAATATCCTGAGATGAAATCTAGAAAGAAGCTTTCTGAGAAACTGCTTTCTGATGTGTGAATTCATCTCACAGAGTCACACTTTAATTTCTTGGAACCGTCTGTTACCACTGTTTTTGGGGAATCTGAGAAATGATATTTTAGATCGCAATGAAGCCTCTGTTGACAAAGGAAATATCCTCAAATAAAAACGAGAAACAAGTTTTATGAGAGACATCTTTGTGATGTGTGAATTCACCACAGAGAGATACACCATTCTCTTCATGAAGCAATTTGCGAACAGTGTTGTCATGGAATCTGCAAAGTGATATTTGGTAGCGCCTTGAAGCCTATGGTGAAAATGGAAATATCCTCAGATAAAAACTGGAAAGAAGCATTCTGAGAGACTGCATGGTGATGTGTGAATGCAGTTCAAGGAGTTACACTGTGTTTTTATTGATCACTTTGATAACACTGTTTCCTTGAAATCTGCAAAGGGATATTACATAGCACAAATGAGCTTAGAGTGACAATGGAAATATCTTCAGATAAAAACTAGAAAGAAGCTTTCTGAGAAAATTCTTTATGATATGTTAATTCCACTCACAGAGTTACACATTCTCTCTCCATGAAGCCATTTGCTAACACTCTTTTCCTGGAATCTGCAAAGTGATATTTGGAAACTCATTGTGCCAGTGGTGAAAAAGGAAATGTCCTCAGATAAAAACTGGAAAGAAGTGTTTTTAGAAACTACATTGTGATGTTTAAATGCAAGACACAGAGTTACACTTTGCTTTTCATTGATCAGTTCACTAACACTGTTTCCCTGAAATTTGCAATGAGATATTTCCTAGCGAAATGAAGCTTATGCTGACAATGGAAACATCCTCACATAAAAACTGGAAAGAAGCTTTCTGAGAATCTGCTATGAGATGTGTGAATTCCTCTCACGGATCTAAAACTTTCCCTCCATGAAGCAGTTTGCTAACACAGTTTTCTCAGAATCTGTCAAATGATATTTGGGAGCACATTGAAATCTATGGTGAAAAAGGAAATATCCTCAGATGAAAACTAGAAAGAAGTTTTCTGAGAAACTGCTTCCTGATGTGTGAATTCATCTCACAGAGTTACACTTCAGTTTCATGGAGCCGTCTGTTACAACTGTTTTTGGGGAATCTGAGAATTGATATTGTGGATCGCACTGTAGGCTACACTGGAAAAGGAATTATCCTCAAATAAAATGAGAAAGAAGCTTTCTGAGAGACTTCTTTGTGATGTGTGAATTCATCTCAGAGAGATACACCATTCTCTTCCTGAAGCAGTTTGCTTATAGTGTTGTCGTGGGATCTGCAAAGTGATATTTGGGAGCGCATTGAGGCCTATGGTGAAAATGGAAATATCCTCAGACAAAAACTGGAAAGAAGCTTTAGGAGAAACTGCTTTAAAAAGTGTGAATTCACCTTACTGAGTTATACATTTTGCTCCATAAAGCAGTTGCTAAGATGGTTTTTGTGGAATCTGCAAAGTGACATTTTGAAGCGCATTGTGGGCTATGGAGAAAAAAGAAATATCCTCAGATAAGAACTGGAAAGAAGTGTTCTGAGAGGCTGCATTGTGAGGTGTGAATGCAACTCCAAGAGTTACACTTTTCTTTTCATGAATCACTTTACTAAACACTGTTTTCTTGAAATCTGCAAAGGGATATTTCTTAACGCATAGAAGCTTTTGGTGAGAAAGGAAACATCCTCAGATAAAAACTAAAAAGAAGCTTTCTGAGAAAATGGTTTATAATGTGTTAATTTCACTCACAGTGTTACACATTCTTCCCAATGAGGCAGTTTGCTAACACTCTTTTCGTGGAATCTGCAAAGTGATATTTGGAAGAGCATTGTGGCTTTCGGTGAAAAAGGAAATATCCTCAGATAAAAACTGGAAACAACTGTTCTGAGAAATTGCATATGGTGTGTGATGGCAAGACATTGCATTACACTCTTCTTTTCATTGATCAGTTTGCTGACACTTCTTTCTTACAAATTGCGATGGGATATTTCATAGCAAAATGAAGCTTACATTGATAAAGGAAATATCCTCAGATAGATACTGGAAAGAAACTTTCTGAGAAACTGCTATGAGATGTGTGAATTCATATCACGGAGCTAAGCCTTTCTCTCCATGAAGCAGTTTGCTAACACAGTTTTCTCGGAATCTGCCAAGTGATATTTGGGAGTGCATTGAAACCCATGGTGAAAAAGGAAATATCCTGAGATGAAATCTAGAAAGAAGCTTTCTGAGAAACTGCTTTCTGATGTGTGAATTCATCTCACAGAGCTACACTTCAGTTTCCTGGAGCCGTCTGTTACCACTGTTTTTAGGGAATCTGAGAATTGATATTTTAGATCGCATTGAAGCCCACGCTGACAAAGAAAATATCCTCAAACAAAAACGAGAAAGAAGATTTCTGAGAGACTTCTTTGTGATGTTTGAATTCATCTCAGAGAGATACACCATTCTCCTCATGAGGAAGTTTGCTAAAAGTGTGGTCATGGAATCTGCAAAGTGATATTTGGAAGCACATTGTGCACTAAGTAGAAAGCTGAAACTGGATCCTTTCCTTACTCCTTATACGAAG
>NW_022333989.1:0-2738 GCF_002776525.5 Piliocolobus tephrosceles | reverse complement strand
TTTAATGTTTGTTTCTTCTAAGACTTTTGCTTTAAACCCCTCTCCTTTTGCTCCCGAAATAAAAACTTCTTGTGACCAAATTACAGCAGGGGGAAGATAACAAACTGAGGAATGAGCAGCCCCTGAGTCAATTAAAAAGGTGATGTTCTCAGGTTTGGGTCCCACCTCTACATTTATCAGGGGTTCTTGGTGGGACTCGAGGTAAAAAGAACAAAGCCCCTGGCCCCCCATTCCTCCTCAAAGATCATAAGTTGGGTGATTTCTTTTTCTTTTTTCCATTCAGGGCATTCTCTTATAAAGTGACCTTCCTTCCCACACTTGAAACATTTCTTTTGCCCTATTCCTCTTTTTATTCCCTTGTTCCCTGGTTTGATTCCTTTACCTCTGTTCTAGGGTCTGGCAGTCGGGTAGCTAAAGATTTACCAGTGATATTTCTTTGAGCTGCCTGTTGGGGAGTTCCCTGCTGTAAGGACAGCAGAATCTTTCCTTTGTGCTTTTGCTTTTCTTCATCCATTTGTACATACACCATTCGGGCCTCCCTTAAGAGTTTCCCTATGGGATCATCCTTCCAATTTTCTATCTTTTGTAATTTCTTGGTAATATCTGGCCAGCTGTTTGTGACAAAGTGAACGTTTAACATTCCTTGTTCAAGTGGGTCTCCTACATCCAAACCAGCATATTTCCTCATTTGTTCCTTAAGCCTATTAAGAAATTCCACAGGCCCCTCATCCTTTTCTTGCTGTATGTTAAAAGCTTTGGTTATATTCTGGTTGCAGGGTACCAATTCTCTAATTCCTTTTATTATCATTTCTTGCTGGTCTCTCATATTCCTCCTATGAGCTATGTTGTTATTATCCCACTGGGGATCCTGAGTAGGAAATTTCTGTTTGGCTGTAGGGACGTTTTGACCGGGAGGATGCTCACGCTCCCAAATGGTCATAGTGACCCTATGCATCCTGCTCCTTTCTTCTCCTGAATTTCTTCTATGATGGACATTAACTCAGCCCCAGTATACAACTGGGGTCCTAGAAATTGATCAATTTGATCTGCCACACCATAGGGATCATCTAAGAGTGGCTTGAGTTCCCTCTTCAAGCTTCGGACTTCTGAACTGGTCAGGGGAGTATTTACAAAGCCGATGCCCCCTCCTCCTAGACTCATTTCCCTCAATGGGAAGAGGTTTGTAGCCAAACCCCTAGAGAAAGGGGGAAAAGGGAAGTTTTGGATATCCTTTTTACAGTGTTCTAACTCACGTTGAAATCTTCCTGAGGGAGGGCATTCAAGCTGGGGATGACCCCAAGAATCAGAGTTATAAAGAGGGAAAAAAAATCTGAGTAGGGGAAAGGTCTGGGACTGTTATATGTACTGCAGGGGGAGGTGGGGGATGTTGGTCTACTGGGGGGGGGGAGGAAGGGCGGGGGGGGGAAGATGGTCTAAGGGGTCCCACGTGTTGGTGGGGTTCTTGGAGTAAGGGGTATTAATTTAATGAGAAGTAGTTTCTGGCTTGTCTCCTTTAGATTTAGATGACAAAGGAGGATGGGCCCTTGCCACTAACACAGAACATAATGTATTTCCTCCTGGAAAACAGGACTCTTATCATTTACATATTCTATTAAAAGCTGGTAAGTTCAATCCTCATTTGACCCGAATTTTGGCCAGAAAACTGAAGGCTTTAGAATAGGTTCTTTGGTTCAAATGAAACAATATACTTTATCATTTGTTGCTTTTTCTTATGTTTAGTCCTCTCATATCCTTCCAATATTTTAACATGAGTCCTAAAGGACTATCAGAGGTGATTTCCCTGTCTGCTTTTTCCTTTTTACCTTCTGTCTTACTCAGGGTATTTCCCATGTTGAATACTGGTTAGGCTCAGTCCCTCGAACTAGAGATTTCTCACCTATCCTTCCTTGGAGGTTTAATCCCTACCCTGGAGGTTCCTTGCACTCTTCTGCTTTTGCTTCGTCCACTCTGATTGCTTTCCCAGAGGAAATTAGGCTTCCCTTAGCATCAGTGGGACTGTATAAACCCCAAGATCAGGATCCCTACAAGAGGGCCACCATAAGCCATAAGAGGTGCCCACGGAACCACAGATTGGACTCACTCACTCTGCACTGCAGTAGTGCTTGTTACCTTTCATGCCCTTTAACCCCCAGAATATCCTGACCACCAAGGAAATACTGTTGCCCTTATGACTTTTTTATTTTTTACCTTGGTGTGTGCACAGAGTTACCTGGTCGTCATGGTACTAGCAGGCCTTCTCCTTCCACATTGCTGAGAGCCAGGATTTATTCGTCACTATGGGTAGTCCCAATCCCCTGTCCCTGGGGCCACTGTAGTGGAGCAGTGGGGTGCACTTCCCCTAGATGGGGTGACCAAAGACCCCTTACCAAAGGAGAATGGGAATCCTGGATCAGCCCCCAGAAAATTGTTAGAAATAAAGCTCAGAGTCACAAAGAAAACGAACACTTGAACAAAGGATTTCTCAGCAAGGCAATTTTTACTTCTGCAGAAAGGTGCTACCCATAAGACTGCCACGAGAGCACCCAGAACAAAGGAAAGCAGGGGTTTTTATTCCTAACGCAAATTGTTTCTACCATTGTGTCCTGTCTCCACTGGCTGGAGCTGGACCACACAATCTAAGCTGATCCCAGTTGGCTAAAAACTTAAACTTTCCCAAATAAGGTAAAGGCACAATGGGGAGCAAAGGAAAGGAGGGGGTTGTTTATGGGAAACCAGGA
>NW_022333988.1:0-1093 GCF_002776525.5 Piliocolobus tephrosceles | reverse complement strand
TAAACTTCTTTCTTTTGTAAATTGCCTAGTCAGCAGCGCACTCCTGTACTTTGTGCAACTGCAGTTTTAATATCCCATGGAAGTTGCCAAGGCTTATGTCTTGCACCCTCAAAGCAGTGACCCTAACTGTGTCTGGGACCTTTTTAGCCATGGCTGGAGCTGGAGTGGTTGGGAGGTAGAATGCTGTGAGCACTGTCCTGCGCTTGCCCGGGGTGGTGCAGCCCTAGGCCCAGCCCACAAAACCAGTCTTCCCTTATAGGCCTCCAGACCTTTGAAGGGAGGGGCTGCCACCCGTCAAGGTCTCTGAAATGCCTTTCAGGCCCTTTCTTCATTGTCTCCTATTAGTATCTGCTTTCCTTTTAGTTATGCAAACGTCTTGAGCCTGCTTGAATTTCAGAGGATACCAATGGCCTTACAAGTACCATATGACCCCTAACACTTCCTGACTTCATTTCTGCAATATATTTTATTTTTTTGCATCATCATGAACAGTGAAACTTTGTGTATCTATTCACTTTCCATTTGTTTTCAAGTGCAGTTGACTTCCAAATAATTTTAGAATATAGAGTCTCCACAAGACTCTAGTTTGTCTGGTTTCTTGCTGTACACCATGACTGCGAATGCTTTCTAGTACATACAATACACTCAAAAGTACTAATGAAGCCGGATGCGGTGGCCCATGCCTATAATCCCAGCACTTTGGGAGGCCGAGGTCGGCGGATCACGAGGTCAGGAGATCGAGACCACCCTGGCTAACACGGGTGAAACCCTGTTTCTACTAAAAAAACAAAAACAAAAAATAGCCGGACGTGGTGTTGTGCGCCTGTAGTCCCAGCTACTCGAGAGGCTGAGGCAGTGAACCCGGGAGGCGGAGCTTGCAGAGAGCCGAGATCGCACCAGTACTTATGAATGAAAAAAGGATTGTATCTTCCTATTTTACCTTCAAAATAGCTTTAACTCTTTGGTTTCCACCTTTATGTGGGGCCTTTAGTATTTGTCTCAAAATCCAATCAAATTGAACCGGATGTATCTCCAGAATGAAGTTCTGATGAGGTTCAGTATCTGTGCAATCGGGGCATGTCTCTTGGAATGT
>NW_022333987.1:0-1392 GCF_002776525.5 Piliocolobus tephrosceles | reverse complement strand
AAAAAATAGTAATTATATATGAAACATACCAAATAAGCATTTAACATAATACAACAAAAAATAAAACAAAAAAGACTAAAAAATAAAAACTACAACAGAAAACTACAAAAAACTACAACAAAAAACTACAACAAAAAAATACGACAAAAAAATACGACAAAAAACTACAACCAAGAACTACAACCAAGAACTACAACAAAAAAATACAACAAAAAATTACAACAAAAAAAGACTACAACAAAAAAAACTATAACCAAAAAAGGTTACAACAGAAAACTACAACAGAAAACTACAACAGAAAACTACAACAGAAAACTACAACAAAAAATACAACAAAAACTACAACAAAAAATACAACAAAAAAATACAATCAAAAACTACAACAAACAACTACAACAAAAAATATAACAGAAAACTACAACAAAAAAATACAACAAAATACTACCACAAAAAATACAAGAAAAAAAGAACAGTAAACAATAAAAAACTTCAACAAAAATAGAACACAACAAAAGAAAACTACAATCAAAATAGAATACAAAAAAAGACTATAAAAAAAAAATACAAAAAAAAATATATATATATAAACAGTACATACTAATCCAATCATTTTCCATTTCGTTCGTTATTAATTCTTTCCTACATGTATATATAATCAATACAAACTAAAACATAATACACCTACTATATATACCAACAATGATAAATGAATATGCAAAAAACAACTTCATAAAAATACAACTTATACAAATTAATATATCTATAACACAAGAAAAAGTACTAATTGCAAACTGCTTATAATTTAAACTTAACAAATATATATACATATATATAACAGACTTATATTTATGATACAATATTTATGGATACAAAAGTAAATGTCAAAATATACATATCACAGCTTATACTTGTACAATATTTATGCATACAAAAGTAAATGTTAAAATATACATATATATAACAGACTTATAGTTACATTAAAATATTTGTGCATACATACAGGTGCTTCAATTGATGAACATATACACAAACAATGATCACTTATACTTACAATATAATTTAGTACACGTCATAATTAAGTGCTAAAAATACAAGCAACAGACTTTACTTTTACTTAAAATAAAATATTGGTCATCAAGTTTAAGTAGTGACAAATACACTTATAACATAATTAGACTTACTATACAATTTAGAATATACAAGTTAAGTAGTGACCAACACACTTATAACATAATTAGACTTAGAATATATTTTAGAATGTACAAGTTAAGTAGTGACAAATATATATACAACACACTTATACTAACTATACAATTTAGAATGTACAAGTTAAGTAATGACCAACACACTTATAACATAATTAGACTTAGAATATATTTTAGAATGTACAAG
>NW_022333986.1:0-5802 GCF_002776525.5 Piliocolobus tephrosceles | reverse complement strand
AATGTTTATCATCAAGTAAAACTTGAGATTAGAGATGACTCAGCATGACCAATCAACAAGGACCTCGAAGAGACTCCTTTAGGACGATAGCCTACATTTGGCATTCCAGAGGACAATAGCTAAGTGTCCTATCTTGCTGGGTTCAAAGAATCTACTAAGCTTTTGTGTGAAATATGAGAAAGAAGCATGAGAAGAGAAAATCACAAAAGCAGGGTTTAAAGAGAGATAGGAAAGAGAAAACAGTTCCCAACCAGGATCAGTGTCTTGGCACAGCTGGTCCCTTGGGAAAATGAAAGATGTTTCCCAGGAAAAAGTGATAGTGCTCCTTAAAAGCTGTCTAGCCACTACATGGTATGGGACTTTACTATCCTCATTAGCCGCTTCTCAGGGAGGACCCTGGCATTTCAGAAACCTTTCCACCTTTGCTTGTTGTCTGTAAGTGTAAACTGGGTTTTCCAGCTGGAAGGAGCAGAGGTGCTATGGCTGAGGGGAGTCACGCTGTAGTTAGTTTCTAGGAACAAGGAAGAAAATAGGAGTAACTCTAGAGAATGAGAATACTCGGACTCAGATTGTAGTGAGATTTACCAACTGCCAGTGGTTCTAAAATGGGGGTGATGATACTCCTAGCAGGATCATGATAAAGAGATACCAGTGGGCTAGGGAGATCCCAAAATGTGATGAGACCTCAACTACAGTTGGCTGGGGTCAAGGGTCTTGACACTGTAGCAGGAAGCAATTCAAAGATGAGTGGGAATATCTTGAAAGTATGGACATTTATTGCAAAGTAAAAGTACACACTTAAAAACAGAAAGGGCGGGCTTACTCTATTGAAGGAATCATGCACAAGGGGGTTTGGGGCTTCTACCTGTCTGCCTTCTGCCTACCATGTCACAGTTGATAGGTATCTTTTGATAGAATTCCAGGGGTTTGAATAGTGGGATTATGGTTATTGAAATTATACAACCAGGTAGCCTGTTAGTAAATATTTGGTTTTCTGTTTCTGCATTAGTATTTGGTTTGTGGGTTTCTTTAGTCAAGGAGTAAAATATTTGTGAAGATTCCTAGAAAAAGGTATCTGTGGAACTGTGGTGCCACTAATTTCTTTACCAAATATGGGTGTTCCCAGAACTGTCATGGCACTGGTGGGTGTGTGATTTAGCATGTTCATGAGCAAATAATGATGTTCTAGGGGAAATGTAAGTCAAATCCAGTCTCATTTTGGATCCAGTGGGTCTGAGCTAGTTTGGCCCAAACCGTAGTTTTCTGGGTCTTATCAGTTGCTAGCTTATGCAGTTATTGCAACAGTTTATTTTTTGCTAGTTGTGTAAAACTACTGTCTGAAATTTCCTATTCTAATGTGACCTCCTTGTACTATTCCTATCTCAGAACGACAGAGCAATTACCCCAGCCCCCGAGTAAGATACAAAAGCTTACATATCATCTTGAGGTTACAGAGGGAATAGGGGCTTGGATCATGACAAAACAGATGATGGTAGAAAAGCAGGTTATGGGCTAGGGAGTAGAGGAGGCCTGGCTAGCAAAGGTGGTCTTGTTACATAGATGAAACCTCACAGGTAGCAGCCCTCAGAGAAAGTAGATGGTGAATGTTTCTTTCAGATCTTTAGAGATAATATAGTGTAGCTGTGTCCCCACCCAAATCTCAAATTGTATCTCCCAGAATTCCCCTGTGTTATGGGAGGTAATTGAATCTTGGGGCCCAGTCTTTCCCTTGTTATTCTTGTGATAGTAAGTCTCACAAGATCTGATGGGTTTATCGGGGGTTTCTGCTTTTGCTCCTCCCTCATTTTCTCTTGCCGCCACCATGTGAGAGAAGTGCTTTCACCTCCTGCTATTATTCTGAGGCCTCCCCAACATGTGGAACTATAAGTCCAATTAAACCTCTTTTTCTTCTCAGTCTTGGGTATGTTTGTATCAACAGCATGTAAACAGAATGATACAGTAAATTGGTACCAGAAGTGGGATGTTGCTGAAAAGATACTTGAAAATGTGGAAGCAACTTTGGAACTGGGTAACAGGCAGAGGTTGGAACAGTTTGGAGGGCTCAGAAGAAGACAGAAAAATGTGGAACAGTTTGGAACTTCCAAGAGACTTGTTTAATGGCTTTGCCCAAAAGGCTGATAGGCACATGGACAATAAATTCCAGGCTGAGGTGGTCTCAGATGCAGATGGAGGAACTTGTTGGGAATTGGAGCAAAGGTGACTCTTGTTATGCTTTAGCAAAGAGACTGGGGCATTTCGCCCCCACCCTAGAGATTTGTGGAAATTTGGACTTGAGAGTGATGATTTAGGGTATCTGGCAGAAGAAGTTTCTAAGCAGCAAAGTATTCAAGAGGTGACTTGGGTTCCGTTAAAGGCATTCAGGTTTATAATGGAAACAGAGCATAAAAGTTTGGAAAATTTGCAGCCTGACTATGCAACAAAAACAAAAACTCATTTTCTGAGGAGAAATTCAAGCCAGCTGCAGAAATTGGCATAAGTCACAAGGAGGCTAACGTTAATCCGCAAAACCATGGAGAAAATGTCTCAGGGTCATGTCAGAGACATTAATGGCAGTGCCTTCCATCACAGGTCCAGAGGCCCTGGAGGATAAAGTGGTCTTGTGGGCTGGGCCCAGGGTGCCTGTGCTGTGTGCAGCCTAGGGACTTCATCCCTTGTGTTCCAGCCACTCCAGCCATGGCCAAAAGGGGCCAAGGTAGAGTTTGGACTGTGGCTTCAGAGGGTGGAAGCCCCTTGGCAGCTTCTATGTGGTGTTGAGCCTGCAGGTGCACAGAATTCAAGAATTGAGGGTTGGGAACCTCTGTCTAGATTTCAGAAGATGTATGGAAACTGCCCAGGCAAAAGATTGCTGCAGCGGGGAGGCCCTCATGGAGAACCTCTTCTAGGGCAGTGCAGAAGGGAAATGTGGGGTCGAAGCCCCTACACAGAGCCCCTACTGGGGCGCTGCCTAGTGGAGCTGTGAAAAGAGGCCTACCTTCCTCTAGATACCAGAATGGTAGATCCACCAACGCTTCCACCACGTGCCTGGAAAAGCTGCAGACACTCAATGCCGAGACCAGCTCAGTTGTGGAGACCTGAACCCAATGACACTAGAGGAATTAAAGACACACACACAGAAATATAGAGTGTGGAGTGGGAAATCAGGGGACTCACAGCCTTCAGAGCTGAGAACCCCGAACAGAGTTTGACCCACATATTTATTGACAGCAAGCCAGTGATAAGCATTATTTCTATAGATTATAGATGAACTGAAAGTCTTCCTCACAGGAAACAAAGGGATGGGCCGAAACAAAGGGATGAACTTTGCCTAGTTATCTGCAGCAGGAACATGTCCTTAAGGCACAGATCATTCATGCTATATTTTGTGGTTTCGGAATGCCTTTAAGTGGTTTTCTACCCTGGGTGGGCCAGGTGTTCCTTACCCTCATTCTGATAAACCCACAACCTTCAGTGTGGGTGTCATGGCCATGACAAACATGTCACAGTGCTGCAGAGATTTTGTTTATGGCCAGTTTTGGGGTCAGTTTATGGTCAGATTTGGGGGCCTGTTCCCAACAACTCAATATCAGCCCATGAAAGCTGTTGGGAGGGAGGCTGTACCCTGCAAAGCCACAGGAGCAGAGCCACCCAAGACCATGGGAACCCACTTCTTGCATCAGCATGACCTGCATGTGAGACCCGGAGTCACAGCTGTGAGATAATTCTGGAGCTTTTTTTTTGAGATGGAGTTCCATTCTTGTTGCCCAGGCTGGAGTGCAGTGGCACGATCTCGGTTCACTGCTATCTCCTCCCCCCAGGTTCAAGACATTCTCATGCCTCAGTCTCAAGAGTAGCTGGGACTACAGGCATGTGCCACTATGCCTGGCTAATTTTTGTATTTTTAATAGAGACTGGGTTTCACCATGTTGGCCAAGATGTTCTTGATCTCCTGACCTTGTGATCTGCCTGCCTCATCCTCCCAACATTTTGGAGCTTTAAATTTGACTGCCCCCAATGGATTTCAGACTTGCATAGGCCCTGGAACCCCTTGGTTTTGGCCAATCTCTTCCATTTGAAATGGCTGTATTTACCCAATACCTGTACCTCCATTGTATCTAGGAAGTAAATAGCTTGCTTTTGCTTTTACAGGCTTATGGGTGGAGGGGATTTACCTTGTCTTAGATGAAACTTCAGACTGTGGACTTTTGAGTTAATGCTGAAATGAGTTAATACTTTGGGGTATTGTTGGGAAGGCATGATTGGTTTTGAAAGGTGAGGACATGAGATTTGGAGGGGCCAGGGGCAAAATGATATGGTTTGGCTGTGTCTCCACCCAAATCTCAACTTGAATTGTATCTCCCAGAATTCCTTCATGTTGTGGGAGGGACCCAGAGGGAGGTAATTGAATCATGGGGGCCAGTCCTTCCTGGGCCAGTCTCATCATAGTGAATACATCTCATGAGATCTGATGGGTTTATCAGGGGTTTCTGCTTTTGCTTCTTCCGCATTTTCTCTTGCTGCCACCATGTAGGAAGTACCTTTCACCTCCCACCATGATTCTGAAGGCTCCACATCCATGTGTAACTATAAGTCCAATTAAACTTTTTTTCTTCCCAGTCTTGGATATGTCTTTATCAACAGCATGTAAACAGACTAATACAAGAGGTGTCAAACTCTCAGTTAATTTTTCCTAGGTTGGACAAGGAATTGCCTCAGAGAAAGTTTGGCTGCCTCAATGTAGATTATCTACAGATGCGAACATCCCCCACAAACCAAGAAAACCCCCCAGCTTTTTAGATATTCTTTCATATCAAGCTATTATAAGTAGCCATCTTGAACGATGTGAAGAAAATATATTTTGCAATAAAATATGTTGGCTTCCTTCACCTCTTTTCATCTACTTGCCCAAAGTGTTGGTTCAGCACTGCATTTTGAACAACACAAAGAAGGAATTCATCATTGTTTATTGGTTACTCCTTTTAAGTAAATACTATTTAAAGATTTTGAGGTCATAAAGTCACGGAGAGTGATTAGAAATAAATACTACTTCTGTGTTTGATAGTAAGTAATAGGCAAACAGTCTAGCAAAACATGCCTCTCCATTAACACTTTGGTTGAAAATTAACAGACACGTTCTTTATGAAGGGGTAAAGGAGTTATGTCTTAGTAAAAACATTATAATCTATTTTTAATAATAAATGTCCTATCAAGCATTCAAATGCTACTGGTTGATTTGTTGTTACAATACTATGAACAATTCCAATGTGTTATTGAAATTATGATACAAAGGAATTATAGAAGTTAACATTATTAGATTTGTTAGCCCAAAATATATAGCTTAAAGATCTGTTAGCTCTTTCCTAATTTATTCACTGGTATTGATAATCTTTGGATATCATAGAAAAAGAAAAAATATACCAGAAAAATATGGAATATAATGAACTTTCCATACTTCAGATGCTTGCTGCCAGATACTTTGCAATTGAACAGAAAAAAAAATGATGTCAATTCATCATATTTTCATTAATACAAAATGACAATTTTTAAAAGTGTAAGATAAAGTTTGATTAAAATTTTCAGTGGATGTATCAGTGCTTATACAGATGTACATGTTTGTGTAAATATTAAGAAACCACCAAAATAGTCTGCACTTTCCTAAGGAAAAACATCATGTTTCAGAAAAATTTGCATTGATATAATTGCAAATATACTATTGAATTCCACAGTGAGAATCAAAAGCTGACTGATTCATTCAGCTATGCATTTGCAACAGCTTTGAGATGAAAATGGGATGAATTTTAACAG
>NW_022333985.1:18869-58289 GCF_002776525.5 Piliocolobus tephrosceles | reverse complement strand
CATGCTTATTTGCTACAGTCATCCTGGTGTGCAAAGAACACTAAAGCGTATTCTTACTATCTGCAACATTGTACCCATTGATCAACTTCTCCCATTTCCCTTCTTCTCCTTTGTATCCCCAGTCTCTGGTAACCAATATTCTACACTCTACTTCCATGAAATCAATTGTTTTAGATTTCACATATGAATGAGAGCATATGGTATTAGTCATAGTTGCCAAAGGCTTATTTCACTTAACGTTCTCCAGGTTCATTCATGTTGCTGCAAATGACAGAATTTTATTCTGTTTTATGGGTACATAGGATTCCATTATTCATATAGTCATATTTTCTTTACCCATTCTTCATTAGGTGGGCATTTAGGTTGATTCTGTACCTTGGCTTTTGTGACCAGCTCTGCAATAAACATGGGCATGCACATGTCTTTGCTACTTATTTCTTTTCTTTTGGATAGAAACCCAGTAATGGGATTGCTGGATCATATGGTAATTCTATTTTTTAATTTTTTTTTTATTTGTAATTTTTTGAAGAAACTACACTGGGTCCCACAATGGTTGTACTAATTTACATTCCCACCAACTGTGTATAAAAGTCCCTTTTCTCCACATCCTCATCAGCATTTATCACATTTTTTCTTTTTGATAATAGTTATTCTAACGAGGGGTAGGTGATATCTCATTTTAGTTTTTGCTTGCATTTCTCCTATGATTATTGGTGATGAAAATTTTTTTCATATACCTGTTGGCTATTTGTATATCTTCTTTTGAGAAAAGTCAATTTGGGCCCTTGGCCCATTTTTAAATAGGATTTCTTTTTGTTTTTGTTGTTTGTATGCTATTGAGTTGCTTGTATCTTCTAGACATTAGCTCCTTGTCAGATGCATAATTTAAAAATACCTTCTCCCATTCTGTAGGTTGTTTCTTCACTTTATTGTTTCCTTTGCTGTGCAGAAGCTTTTCCTTTTGATACAATCTCATTGGTCTATTTTTGCTTTGGTTTTCTGTTCTTTGAGTCTTACTCAAAAATTCTTCACCCACTCCAGTTTGTGAATAATTTCCTCTGTTTTTAAAAATCATTTTATACTTTTTAGTCTTACATTTAAGTTGTTGGTCTATTTAAAGTTGATTTTTTACATAACGAGAGATGGGGATCTAATTTAATTTTTCTGCATGTGGATATACAGTTTTCTCAATGTCATTTACTATATTAACAGAATCGAGGTAAAAAATTACATGATTATTTCAATGGATGTTGAAAACACATTTGATAAAATTTTATATCTCTTTATGATTAAAAAACCTCAACAAAGTGGGTATAGAAGGAACATATGTCAGCACAATAAAAGCTATATATGACAATCCACAGCTCTCTGAATGGGTAAAAGTTGAAAACTTTTTCTAGAACAGGACAAAGATGCCCATTTTCATTATCTTTATTCAACACAGTACTAGAAGCCTTAACCAGAGTAATCTGGCAAAATAAAGAATAAAAGTGCATAGAAATTGGAAAGGAGGAAGCTGTCCCTGTTTGCATATGACATGATTGTACAAATAGGACACCCTAAAAATTCCAGCAAAAAAACTATTAGAATAAACAAATTTAGTTAAGTTTCAGGATACAAAGCCAACATTTCTATACACGAAAGTGAATTATATGAAAAAGAAATTGAGAAAGCAAGTTCATTTATAACAGCTACAAAAATATATACCTAGGAATAAACTTAACGAAGAACATAACAGGTCTCTACAATGAAAAGTATAAAATAATAATGAATGAGGGGCGGAGCAAGATCGCCAAATAGGAAAAGCTCCAGTCTCCAACTCCCAGCGCGAGAGACACAGAAGACCGGTGATTTCTGCGTTTTCAACTGAGGTACTGGGGTCATCTCACTAGGGAGTGCCAGACAATCAGTGCTGTTCAGCTGCTGCAGCCCGACCAGCAAGAGCTGAAGCAGGGCGAGGCATGGCCTCACCTGGGAAGTGCAAGGGGGAAGGGAATCGCTTTTCCTAGCCAGGGGAACTGAGACACACAACACTTGGAAAATTGGGTAACTCCCACCCCAATACTGTGCTTTAAGCAAACGGGCACACCAGGAGAATATATCCCACACCTGGCCATGAGGGTCCCACGCCCACGGAGCCTCCCTCATTGCTAGCACAGCAGTCTGCGATCTAACCATAAGGCAGCAGCGAGGCTGGGGGAGGGGCGCTCACCATTGCTGAGGCTTAAGTAGGTAAACAAAGCCACTGGGAAACTCGAACTGGGTGGAGCTCACAGCAGCTCAAGGAAACCTGCCTGTCTCTGTAGACTCTACCTCTGGGGACAGGGCACAGCTAAATAACAACAACAAAAAAGCAGCGGAACCTCTGCAGATGCAAATGACTCTGACAACTTTGAAGAGAGCAGTGGATCTCCCAACACGGAGATTGAGATCTGAGAAGGGACAGACTGCCTGCTCAAACGGGTCCCTGACCCCTGAGTAGCCTAACTGGGAGACATCCCCCACTAGGGGCAGTCTGACACCCCACACCTCACAGGGTAGAGTACACCCCTGAGAGGAAGCTTCCAAAGTAAGAATCAGACAGGTACACTCGCTGTTCAGCAATATTCTATCTCCTGCAACCTCTGCTGCTGATACCCAGGAAAACAGGCTCTGGAGTGGACCTCAAGCAATCTCCAACAGACCTACAGCTGAGGGCCCTGACTGTCAGAAGGAAAACTATCAAACAGGAGGACACCTATACCAAAACCCCATCAGTACGTCACCATCATCAAAGACCAGAGACAGATAAAACCACAAAGATGGGGAAGAACCAGGGCAGAAGAGCTGGAAATTCAAAAAATAACAGCGAATCTCCCCCTGCAAAGGAGCGCAGCTCATCGCCAGCAATGGATCAAAGCTGGTCAGAGAATGACTTTGATGAGGTGAGAGAAGAAGGCTTCAGTCCATCAAACTTCTCAGAGCTAAAGGAGGAATTATGTACCCAGAGCAAAGAAACTCAAAATCTTGAAAAAAGAGTGGAAGAATTGACAGCTAGATTAATTAATGCAGAGAAGGTCATAAACGAAATGACAGAGATGAAAACCATGACACGAGAAATGCGTGACAAATGCACAAGCTTCAGTAACCGAGTCGATCAACTGGAAGTAAGAGTATCAGTGATTGAGGATCAAATGAATGAAATGAAGTAAGAGAAACCAAAAGAAAAAAGAAGAAAAAGAAATGAACAAAGCCTGCAAGAAGTATGGGATTATGTCAAAAGACCAAATCTACATCTGATTGGGGTGCCGGAAAGTGGGGGGAAAAGGGAACCAAGTTGGAAAACACTCTTCAGGATATCATCCAGGAGAACTTCCCCAACCTAGTATGGAAGGCCAACATTCAAATTCAGGAAATACAGAGAACGCCACAAAGATACTCCTCCAGAAGAGCAACTCCAAGACACATAATTGCCAGATTCACCAAAGTTGAAATGAAGGAAAAAATCTTAAGGGCAGCCAGAGAGAAAGGTCGGGTCACCCACAAAGGGAAGCCCATCAGACTAACAGCAGAACTCTCGGCAGAAACTCTACAAGCCAGAAGAGAGTGGGGGCCAATATTCAAAGTTCTTAAAGAAAAGAATTTTAAGCCCAGAATTTCATATCCAGCCAAACTAAGTTTCATAAGTGAAGGAGAAATAAAATCCTTTACAGATAAGCAGATGCTTAGAGATTTTGTCACCACCAGGCCTGCCTTACAAGAGACCCTGAAGGAAGCCCTAAACATGGAAAGGAACAACCGCTACCAGCCATTGCAAAAACATGCCAAAATGTAAAGACCATCGAGCCTAGGAAGAAACTGCATCAACTAATGAGCAAAATAACCAGTTAATATCATAATGGCAGGATCAAGTTCACACATAACAATATTAACCTTAAATGTAAATGGACTAAATGCTCCAAATAAAAGACACAGACTAGCAAACTGGATAAAAAGTCAAGACCCATCAGTCTGCTGTATTCAGGAGACCCATCTCACATGCAGAGACATATATAGGCTCAAAATAAAGGGATGGAGGAAGATCTACCAAGCAAATGGAGAACCAAAAAAAGCAGGGGTTGCAATCCTAGTCTCTGATAAAACAGACTTTAAACCATCAAAGATCAAAAGAGACAAAGAAGGCCATTACATAATGGTAAAGGGATCAATTCAACAGGAAGAGCTAACTATCCTAAATATATATGCACCCAATACAGGAACACCCAGATTCATAAAGCAAGTCCTTACAGACTTACAAAGAGACTCAGACTCCCATACAATAATAATGGGAGACTTCAACACTCCACTGTCAACATTAGACAGATCAATGAGACAGAAAGTTAACAAGGATATCCAGGAATTGAACTCATCTCTGCACCAAGCGGACCTAATAGACATCTATAGAACTCTCCACCCCAAGTCAACAGAATATACATTCTTCTCAGCACCACATCACACTTATTCCAAAATTGACCACATAATTGGAAGTAAAGCACTCCTCAGCAAATGTAAAAGAACAGAAATTATAACAAACTGTCTCTCTGACCACAGTGCAATCAAACTAGAACTCAGGAATAAGAAACTCAATCAAAACCGCTCAACTACATGGAAACTGAACAACCTGCTCCTGAATGACTACTGGGTACATAACGAAATGAAAGCAGAAATAAAGATGTTCTTTGAAACCAATGAGAACAAAGATACAACATACCAGAATCTCTGGGACACATTTAAAGCAGTGTGTAGAGGGAAATTTATAGCACTGAATGCCCACAAGAGAAAGCAGGAAAGATCTAAAATTGACACTCTAACATCGCAATTAAAAGAACTAGAGTGGCAAGAGCAAACACATTCAAAAGCTAGCAGAAGGCAAGAAATAACTAAGATCAGAGCAGAAGTGAAGGAGATACAGACACAGAAAACCCTCCAAAAAATCAATGAATCCAGGAGGTGGTTTTTTGAAAAGATCAACAATATTGACAGACTGCTAGCAAGACTAATAAAGAAGAAAAGAGAGAAGAATCAAATGATAAAGGGGTATCACCGCTGACCCTACAGAAACACAAACTAACATCAGAGAATACTATAAACACCTCTATGCAAATAAACTAGAAAACCTAGAAGAAATGGATAATTTCCTGGACACTTACACTCTCCCAAGACTAAGCCAGGAGGAAGTTGAATACCTAAATAGACCAATAGCAGACTCTGATATTGAGGTAATAGTTAATATCCTACCAACCAAAACAAGTCCAGGACCAGATGGACTCACAGCTGAATTCTACCAGAGGTACGAGGAGCAGCTGGTACCATTCCTTCTGAAACTATTCCAAACAATAGAAAAAGAGGGAATCCTCCCTAACTCATTTTATGAGGCCAACATCATCCTGATACCAAAGCCTGGCAGACACACAACAAAGAGAATTTTAGACCAATATCCCTGATTAACATCAATGCAAAAATCCACAATAAAATACGGGCAAACAGAATCCAACAGCACAACAAAAAGCTTATCCACCATGATCAAGTGGGCTTCATCCCTGGGATGCAAGGATGGTTCAACATACACAAATCAGTAAATGTAATCCATCATATAAACAGAACCAAAGACAAAAACCACATGATTATCTCAATAGATGCAGAAAAGGCCTTTGACAAAATTCAACATCCCTTCACGCTAAAAACTCTCAATAAATTCGGCATCGATGCAATGTATCTCAAAATAATAAGAGTTATTTATGACAAACCTACAGCCAGTATCATATTGATTGGGAAAAAACTGGAAGCATTCCCTTTGAAAACTGGCACGAGAC
Organism: Piliocolobus tephrosceles; assembly: GCF_002776525.5. Taxonomy (NCBI): domain Eukaryota; kingdom Metazoa; phylum Chordata; class Mammalia; order Primates; family Cercopithecidae; genus Piliocolobus; species Piliocolobus tephrosceles. The sequence continues at coordinate 52,458 of NW_022333985.1, read as the reverse complement.
AGGGACGCCCTCTCTCACCACTCCTATTCAACACAGTGTTGGAAGTTCTGTCTAGCGCAATCAGGCAAGAGAAAGAAATAAAGTGTATTCAGTTAGGAAAAGAAGAAATCAAATTGTCTCTGTTTGCAGATGACGTGATTGTATATTTAGAAAACCCCATTTTCACAGCCTCAAATCTCCTTAAGCTGATAAGCAACTTCAGCAAAGTCTCAGGATGCAAAATCACTGTACAAAATTCACGAGCATTCTTAAACACCAGTAACAGACAAACAGAGAGCCAAATCATGAATGAACTCCCATTCACAATAGCTTCAAAGAGAATAAAATACCTAGGAATCCAACTTACAGGGGATGTAAAGGACCTCTTCAAGGAGAACTACAAACCACTGCTCAGTGAAATAAAAGACGACACAAACAAATGGAAGAACATTCCATGCTCATGCATAGGAAGAATCAATATTGTGAAAATGGCCATACTTCCCAAGGTAATTTTTAGATTCAGTGCCATCCCCATCAAGCTACCAATGACCTGCTTCACAGAATTGGAAAAATCTGCTTTAAAGTTCACGTGGAAGCAAAAACGACCCCGCATTGCCAAGACAATCCAAAGTCAAAAGAACAAAGCTGGAAACATCACATTACCTGACTTCAAACTATACTACAAGGCTACAGTAACCAAAACAGCATGATACTGATACAAAAACAGAGATACAGACCAATGGAACAGAACAGAGCCCTTGGAAATAATATCACACATCAACAGCCATCTGATCTTTGACAAACCTGACAAAAATAAGAAATGGGGAAAGGATTCCCCATTGAATAAATGGTGCTTGGAAAACTGGCTAACCGAAAGTAGGAAGCTGAAACTGGATCCTTTCCTTACTCCTTATACAAAAATTAATTCAAGATGGATTAGAGACTTAAATGTTAGACCTAATACCATAAAAACCCAGAAGAAAACCTAGGTAATACCATTCGGGACATAGGTATGGGCAAGGATTTCATGTTTAACACACCAAAAGCAATGGCAACAAAAGGCAAAATTGACAAATGGGATCTAATTAAACTAAAGTGCTTCTGCACAGCAAAAGAAACTGCCATGAGAGTGAACAGGCGACCTATTGAATGGGAGAAAATTTTTGCAATCTACTCATCTGACAAAGGGCTAATATCCAGAATCTATAAAGAACTCATTTAAATTTATAAGAAACAAACAACCCCATCAAAAACTGGGCAAAGGATATGAACAGACACTTCTCAAAAGAAGACATTCATACAGCCAACAGGTACATGAAAAAATGCTCATCATCACTCGACATCAGAGAAATGAGAATCAAAACCACAATGAAATACCATCTCACACCCGTTAGAATGGCAATCATTAAAAAATCAGGAAACAACAGGTGCTGGAGACGCTGTGGAGAAATAAGAACACTTTTACACTGTTGGTGGGTCTGTAAACTACTTCAACCATTGTGGAAAACAGTGTGGCAATTCCTCAAGGATCTAGAACTAGAAATACCATTTGACCCAGTCATCCCATTACTAGGGATATACCCAAAGGATATAAGTCATGCTGCTATAAAGACACATGTACACATATTCTTATTGCGGCACTATTCACAATAACAAAGACTTGGAATCAACCCAAATGTCCATCAGTGACAGACTGGATTAAGAAAATGTGGCACATATACACCATGGAATACTATGCAGCCATAAAAAAGGATGAGTTTGTGTCCTTTGTAGGGACATGGATGCAGCTGGAAACCATCATTCTCAGCAAACTATCGCAAGAACAGAAAACTTACCACCACATGTTCTCACTCATAGGTGGGAATTGAACAATGAGATCACTTGGACACAGGAAAAGGATCATCACACACCAGGTCCTATTGTGGGGAGGGGGTAGCGGAAGGAATAGCATTAGGAGATATACCTAATGTAAATGACGAGTTAGTGGGTACAGCACACCAACATGGCACATGTATATATATGTAACAAACCTGCACGTTGTGCACATGTACCCAAGAACTGAAAATATAATAATAATAAATCATAATAATAAAAGATACAGACCAGTATCTTACTGTGACCATGTGCTTTCATTTCTTGTGTGTAACTACCAGAAGTTATATCTTTTGTTAACTACATACATTTAACTTTATATTATGAAATCATTCTCTGTATCCCTGGTAATCCTCTTTAATCTCAAGTCTACCTTACCTAATATTACTATAGCTACTCTTTTGGTTAGAGTTTGGATGACATATATTTTCTCAAGTTTTTATTTTTCACCTACCTATATTTAATTGGGCTTTTTATATGCAACATGCGCTTTAATCCTTTTTAATTGAATCTCTACATGTCATCAATTTCACAGTACACTTTTTTGCTTTAAAAGTCATTTTGCTTATAAGCATGTTAAATGATAAAATCATGCATTTATATTTATTTTTGGAGCTACCATTTTCAGGACTCTGCTTTCCATTTTGTTGATCCAGATTTCTGTTCTACTTAATTTTCCTGCTGCCTCATGGACTTCTTTACATATTGTAGTTTAGGCCTACTATTGACGAGTTCTTTCAGTTTTGTAGGTCTCAAACAATCCTTAGTATTCCTCATTTTTGAAAAATAAAGTATTTTTTTCTTTAAAGAATTTTAGGTTGACATGTGAATACTTTCTTTAAAGATACTGCTGTACTGTTTTCTGTTTTTTGAATTGTGTCCAAAAATAAACCTTTATTTCTGTCCTTAATTGGCATTTTTCTGCATGTTGTATTTGTCTCTTCTCTAGATTATAATGCACTATGGAGAAGTATCTTCATATTTCATGTGCATTGGGTTAATTGGCATTCTTGGATCTGTAGATTCAAAGCCTTCATCAAATTTGAAGAAAGGTTGACTGGTTTTCTTTAAATATTATTCTGTCCCCTTTTCTCCTTGGACTTTAATTACATATTTACCAGCTACAAGTTTTTCATTGGCTCCAGAAGTTGTGTTTACTATTTTTTTCCAGTCTTTTTCCTTTTTGTATTTTGGATATTTTCTATTGCTATGTATTCAAGTTACCAAAACTTTTCTTCTGTAATATCTACTTTTTAAAAGTTCAGGTAATTTAGATTTTAACTCTAGAATTGTTCAGATCTGGCTGAGCACGGTGGCTCACCCCTGTAATCGCAGCACTTTGGGAGGCTCAGTTGGGCAGATCACAAGGTCAGATGGAGACCATCCTGGCTAACACAGTGAAAGGCCTGTCTCTACTAAAAATACAAAAAGCCGGGAGTGGTGGTGGGCGCCTGTAGTCCCAGCTACTCGGGAGCCTAAGGCAGGAGAATGGCGTGAACCCAAGAGGTGGAGCTTGCAGTGGGCCAAGATCGCGCCACTGTACTCCAGCCTGGGCAACAGAGTGAGACTCTTGTCTCAAAATAAATAAAGAAAGAATTGTTCAGATCCCAAAAAGTATCTGAGAAACCTGCCAAAAAAAAAGTCTCATTCTATAAACATAGTAGGCAAAGAGTCAAAAAATCAGCTTAAAAGTAGCTTAGAGATAAGAGGCAGCACAAACCTCTACAGTTGTCCTGTTGTCATCCACGAGTGCCTGATATATAAGTCTTAAGAAACTCATGTCCTCATCACACTGAACTTGTTCAAGTCATTTGTTGTCGCTGTTGTTGTTTTTAGGATTCTGGGTTTTTCTCATTTCGACTCATACTTTGTGACTGGATGTCAGGCATTTTGAACTTTTATTGACTTCTGGACATTTTGCGTTTCATAATTTTGAGCTCTATTCTATTATATAGTCAATTGCTGGGTAACAGTTTGGTCTTCTTTATCTTGCTGCTAAAATTTGTTAGGTGGAACCAGAGCAGCATGTTGCCTAAAACTAATTTTTCACTCAATACTAAGGCAGAAACCTTATGACTACTTTATCCAATGCTTCTTTTATTTATGAGATATTTTATTGTGGCTAATAAAAGCAGAATTATTCATAACTTTATGTCAGCACTAGATTTTTTTCTAATTCTTTTAGATGGTTATTTCCTCTCCCTTAGTTTCTTCACAACTGCACCTGTAAGTCTTTGCCTTAAGACTCGCGGTGACTCTGTACATTTCTCCAGAATTCTACGTGTAGCTCTCTCCTCTCTGTTACTCTGCCCTGCTTACTCTTGTCACCTTGGCCTTCCTGGGCTCTCAGCTTTATCTCTTCATCTTATGGCGACCACCAGGCTCCACCTGGGTGCCTCATCATGTGTCATGGTCTAAGAACTTCTCAGGTGCTAAGTTAGGTAATCATAAGGCTCACTTCATTTGTTTCCCACCTTGCAGGGATCACTGTCATCCATATTTTGATGTCCACTACCTTGAAAACCATTGTCTTGTGTATTTTCGATAATGTTTGATTTCATAAAGGTGGGTATTTTTTAATCTCTGTTGCTCCATGGTAGTCTAAAGAAGAAATCCCTTTACAATGGATTTTATTTCAAAAAAAAGTCCTCCTCTATAAAGTATTTTCTTCGTATATTAAGCTTTTTTCCTAACACATGTACAAATTAGTATTTTCTTCAGAGGGGGTAATTGTTTATTTTGTATTTTTACAGACTGACATGATTTTGTCATTGCCATAGTCACCGTATTGCTAATTTAGAATCTAGTTTCTAGAATCCTCTTCCTTTCATCTTCTCTATTTGCCTCTGGTTAAAGACTACACACAGTACGAAAAATTCCTTTTATTGTCTCAAAACAAATATTCAGTCATTTTTGATATCCTACTTTTATTTCAAGTGAAGCAGTCTCTCTATATTGAGGAAGAGTCAATAAAGATGACTTTTGAATTATGAACTGAAATGTGTTACCCAGTGACACTCAGAAACTGGTTTCAGTTTCACCCTTTAGAGTTACAAAGCACCTATGATACAGAAATTACCCCAAAGTTTTCTTCTTTGAAAGGCCACAGCACTTCGCCCTAAATATTCAAGCAAATAGGTGGTGACAATCTGTCAATATAGTAGGAATTATAGTGTTATGTAGTGGAACAAATTCTCAGATTCAGTAGAAATTTCATCTGGATAAACTTTAAGAGTTTTTCAAATACTGAGACTCTATGGTACTTATTTTCTGAGACATACATAGAGTATAGGAGCCTTAGTCCTTTTATGTGCCAATCATACAAAGAAAAAATATCAAAATAAAAAAATTTCACATTTTGACATTTTTATCCTAAAAGTTAATAGTGGTATAGTAGATGTATGTACATACATGTGTGTTTGTGTGTATATTTATATACACATGCACATATACCGTGTATTAATATATACACATGTATAAATATATGCATGTATATTAATCTGAATTAAATAGTATTCAAACAAAATATTCTACATCTATTCTATGAAGAAAGTCATCAAATTTAATACTTGCTATTTTGTATATCCTTGACAATGGCATTCTCAGGTAAGCTTTGTTTTTAAGAATATTTTTCAACATAGGCCTGACTAAATCCTGACGGGTGAGCAGATGATGGTCAAAGGAGACTGAGAAGAAAGTTATGTACTTAGAGGTAGTATAATAGCATGAACAAAAACATGAAAAAGCAAGAGGGTTTGAGAAACCATAGCCATTTTGTATTAATTGAATGATGAAGTGGGAAATGATTTTACGTTAGCATTACACTTCTAGAACAATATTTTCAGCTTGTTCTGAACAATATATTTACTTCTTGAAAGGAATAAACAAGTATGTAGTAATGTCAACTCTGAGATGTTCTTAGGAGGCTGGAGACTGGTCTATCCAAATGAGAGTAATATTCTCTAGAAATGAAAGAGAGAACAACAAAGGTAAAATGTGAAAGGAACTGGAAAAATGACCTGAAGGAAAATTGCAGAGCTTTATCATGCAGATGAACATAAGAGAGACAATATAAATTTATCTTATTAGATTTGACCCACCTATTTTTTTTTATTTTTTTCACTCAAGTTTCAGTGAACCTAAGTGAATAAAGATTTACAAATAACTTATTCCTCTGAGAAATGTCAGTGTATTTTGTAATAAAAGGGGACCACAGTCTAAATCAAAAGGTGCTTTATTACAGTGATCTCCATGTACTTTCATCTTCAAGTTTCTGCAATGCCGTATTTTGATTGTATTTGAGTGTTAAAATGGAACTCATTCTGTCTCAGTTCAGCTGAGACTACAGAAAGAGGAGAATGGATACTTAGAACACCTATGTCCTAAAGCAAGCTGCTGCTAGACAACATATGTATTGCAAAGTGAGGCTATAAAACCTGCTTCTACTAGCATTAGTGGTCGTTCACCCCACCTGTAAAATGGTGGGGTGTGAAGAGTTCATAGAAAGTCCCTTTGGATAGCAAAATTGGAATTCTATGCATTTCCAAGCACTCTAACTTGCCATCCTCTCCATGGGGGAAGTGAGGAGGGCCTTTCCCACTCAAAACAAAGAAGCAAGCAAACAAACAACAACAATAAACAGGACATCTGTTCACCCTTTGGCATTCTAATAGTGTTTACCTCTTACCACAAACTGTCTAAAGATGAAAATCATTCTGGAGCTGCACCTAAATAGCACTATAGAGAAAGAAGATTGAACTGAATTTCCTACTACACTTAAGTAAAGGCGAAGAAAGCACATACTACTCCAAAGATCAGCATTATTAGTGGGAGAGAGTCAGCCTGGACTTTCTAATAGAGACCCTGCCAAAGAAAAGATGACCAGGAAAAAAGAAACAAACACTGAGAGAGCATGAGGGTGTGGGGTGGGAAGAGATGATCACTGCAGGAAGACTAGGGGCTGGCTAAGGGAGGGGAGTCTTCAATGCTTACCCAGAGAAGAAGAGAACAAGCATGAGAATCATCTCTGAAAACAAATAAATAAAACCAAAAGACAAAATAGAAACTCTGGAGAGAAAGAAACAACAATTATGTGCTTCCACTTTCTGCAGAATAAATAATTGCCAGATTATAAAGGCAGGCACATAACATGCTCTTCTCCTAGGAAGAGGATAACTAGGTGATAGGATAACACAGACCACACCCATCCTACACTACAGCATTCTAATACTGAGGATGTCCAAGGTAGGTGGCGGGTGTGGTGGTTAAAACTGTTAAAAATTAATTGAAGCACAGAGAACTGCTTTTTTAAAAAAATATTACAATGGACATACATATTAACGTATGAAGTAAGAATGTGCTTGGGACAGCAAGGGACAGAAATAGGAGATGTGCTTGCAGATGCATTCAATGTCAGAAAAAGATCAAATCCAGACAGGTCTATAAAGGGACACAGGCAAAAATAACATTGATTTACAGAGATAAAATAGCTAGGGATAAACCTAACTAGAAATGTGCAATACCTATGTGAAGAAACCTTTAAAATCATTTTAAAGGCCTCAAAGGAAGGCTTGAACAATGTTCTTGAAGAAGAAGGATAAATAATGAAAGGATGTCAACTCTAAGTTGTTAAATTTAGCATGGTGCAAATAATAATACCAATAGTTTTTCTCACATCCTTTGAGGGAGAAAAAGGACTTGATAAAACAGTTTGCTTAAAAAATCATATCAAGAGATGCAAACACCCAAGAAATTTTGAACAAGGAAAAGCAATGGCTAGCCATAATAGATATTAAAACATATTTCCCAATAACTAAGTAGGATTGACATAAATTTTATTGACATGAAATAATATTGTCTGTCTCTAGAAAGGTTAATAAGGAGAATAAGAAGTCCAAAAATAAGCCCAAATATATATAAGGATTGAATATATTTTATAGGGTTGTCTCAAGTCCTGTGGATAATTAACTGAATCATTAGGTCAGTGGTATTAGGAACACTGGGGGTTATTTGGAAAAATTTGAAGGTGGTGCCCTTCTTCTTTGTACATACTATCACAATGATTCCAAGTGCATCACATATTCGAACATTAAAAAAATGAAAATCATAAAAATACATGAGAAAAACAGAGAATTACTTTATGTCATTCCAGCTGCTGAGGCCTTTCTATGATTCAAAACATAGAGGCTATGAAAGGTTATTTTTTAAAGAATAAAGTCAACAGCATTAAAAATATCACATATATGAAGAAATACCATAACCTAAGCCCAAGAACAAATTAAAAGCTGAGAAAACATTTGCAATGCATATTGCAAAGGATTAAGAACTGCCAGAAATAACTAAGAAAAATATTAACAAATCAATAGAAAAATGAACACAGGGTATGAATAGGTAATTCAAATAAATGGAAATGTAAATACCTCTTAAATATTACAGCATGCTCAATCTCAATTTACTAAGAAAATACAAGTAATCTAATGATATTTATTTTCCATCAATCCACATGACCAATATATGTAAGTCCAGTAACACCATGTTATTGAGGTTGTATAGCAATATTGCCATTGGGAATATAAATTTATAAAGTTATCAAAAAGGAAAATTTGACTAACTCTTTTAGATGCATAAATTCAAAGGGTCTTTTAATCCAGTAATTCTAATTCCTCTATTTGGCTCCAGACAAATATTTTCACATATATGACATTATATAATTAAACCTGCCCAACAATGGAAGAGTTTTATTACACATTCATGTTTTCTAATCAATAGAAATGAAACAACCTTGACTTCATTTCACTATGAATAGTATGTCCTCAAAAACTAGCTGTCCAAGAGAGCAGCAGTTCCAGAGAAGCCAAATACTTTGAACATGTAGCTATCTCTGACCTCCAGGATAATCAGCAGTTTGTAGGCAAATCATGTCTCATTGTATCTTTTTAGCATTTGGCAGAAGACCTTTTCAAATAGGTGTCCAACACTTGTTTGCTCATGAATAACAGGTGAAAGAACAAAGTGCATTAGCAATAAAGCTATTTTTGCCTCTCTATCTTTTCTAGCTGTATTTAGATTGAAAGCTATGTATTATTGGGAATTGTCTACTCCCACTGGAATATGAGTTCCTCAATGGGAGAGAGCCTCACAGAATTATCATCATTGTTTTTCAAGCACATAGAACATTGTCTTATACAAAGCAGACAACAAATATGGTTTAAGAGAGTGGAATAAATGAAGCAAACATCGTTTCCTAGTCCATTTGGCACTGCCATATATTTTCCTTGATATACCTGCCTCTTAATTTCTGTTTAACTCCTGGTTACCATTGGCACTTTGGATAGACATTTCCTAATATCTGACTATTCCCATTTGGGCCAGTTTTACACTGGTTCTTTTATGTAGAATATCCAATTATTTTTAGAAATTTTACAACTTAACAAAATATTTTGCCTCCATAAATAATATTTAATTGAGGATTCTTCCTGAAAACATGCAAATATAAATTTATTTTGCTTTTTAATTTATCTTGGACACTAACAAAGCCAAGTGCATGTAGAGTAGTTTTAGTGACTACACAGGATTTATAAAAGCCATGGCTACTTGGGTGATGGTAGTAAAGTCACAAAGATAAAAATATTACTTTTGCAGATTAGAATAATTCAGAACATGAAAATTTTCCAGTCATAAAAATACATAAAAAAAGAAAAGATGTTCTCTAGAACAATAATAACTCTCTACTCATGCCCTTCTATTCCGTATTTCAAGTGTCGTGTCTCTTTCTTTTGGTCTTTCATTTATGGCTGAGTTACCTGATCTCGTAGTAAATTATTTAAAGACCCCACCAAATAGAACATGGGTTCTGTTAACAATAAAGATGTAGAAGCAGCCGGGATCAACACAAGGTCAAGCCTTTTCTGCCGGAGTTATGTTGGTCTCATATCTAGACAGTGTTATTGTCTCAAAGCCATTTTAGCAATGATTTGCTGGCCTTGTGGAGACCTTGTTAGGAGTACTGTATTTTAATGGCTACATTAAATTTGATTGTCCCATTATTTAAGGATCTGTCATATTTTGTCTCTCAAAAAATGACAGCTATTGGTGATTAAAGATGAGTTCAACTCCATCCCTTCAAGTCTTTTACTGAAGGATGGCTACTAAATAAATAATAATTAATATTTAATAAAATAAACTGAATGATGAAAGTGCCTTTGAGCATCCTCTTCTTCATTCACTGTCCAACTACAATTTGTCACCTTCTAGTCAGAAAACCTCTGCCTTGTTCTGATCCACTCCCTTTGGAGTTGTAAACCACTGTTTCTTACTATCTTAGCACCATGAGAATAACTATCAGAACAAATTACAATGTGTTATTATCATTGCTTAATTTGTAATATTCTATATGAAAAGTTTTTAAAGATAGGGATAGTATCTTTTACTTTTGTGTCTTTGAATCTACCACAGAATGTGGCAAATAAAAGCTAAAAACACAATTGTGAAAGGAATAAGCACATGAAAAGGATCTTTCAATTAAACCCAGAAGTGTGAACAAAAATATATAAAAATTGATGAATGCAAGGAATTATAATGAAAGTTGCAAGCTACTGTGAATAGTTAATTTAATGCTAAGCATGTTTTTATTGTTAATACCACATTTTAATATCAATTTATTATTTACCTAATAGTTGTAGCTAAAATTATACTTTTATTTTAAAGAAACTAACTTCCTTAGGTTTATGCTGTCAAATCCCTTTAGCAGCCTGGAGTCTCTTATGTGTGGGTGCATGCTGTCAATTACCTGATAGCAATGGGTTCATCACTACACCCCAGCACCAGGTACAGTAGATGCAGGATTATCAATGAAGAAAAGCTCACTTCTATTAAGAACCTGTGTGTTTCTAACAACAGTTATGCTATCATTTATTAAATATACCTTATTAGTGCATTTAACTCATAGGAATCCATATTCCTATAATTTAAAGAAAACAAAAAACAACTTCTCATTTTTACTGATGTATAGCATGTAGAGTAGTGTACAAACCATAAGCTTTCATGTCTATATGCCATCGAAAATATACACTTGTACATGAGTAGGAAATGATCACCATCCCAGAAACTTCCCTTGTGACCCTCATCAATCTTGACTTCTTTCTCCTCCCCAAAACACTCCTATCCTGACATCTGACACATAGGATTCATATTTCCTTTATGTGAAAAGTGTGTATGTGGGAGTATATTTATGTCATATTTTATGTCTTTATTTGTAGATAAAAGGTATGAAATTGCACCTTATGTATTATTTCATCTTTTATTATTGTGTATGAGATGCATCCATATTGTTCCATGTTATATGTAGGAGTAGTTTATTATCATGGCTGTAAAATCTTAGTAATTGAATATTCCACAATGTATGTACATAATTATTTTGTTTATGAACATTTCATTTGTTTCCCATTTGGGCCTGTTATAAAAGCACTGTCATATACATTCTTATCCATATTTTTTGACACATATATACATATACACATATTTCTGTTTGCTCTATATCAAGGAGAGAGAGTGTGTGTATATGTGTGTGTGTAAAAATGCATGTTTATCCATGCTAGAAAATGAATTGAAATTAAGAATTAAATTAAGTAATGAAACATGAAGTAATCTTTCATATTGGTAAAACCTGAGGAAGAAATATATAAGCAATTCTAAGATTTACCATTCATTGATTAATAACTGAAAATCTGGCTAGATGACCTGGTGGTAATTCTGTCATTGGTATCAGGAAGAAATACAGAAACGAATAAGAAATAAATATTAATTTTAAAAGTGTAGAGAAACATAAAAGTATCTACGGAAGACTGTTTTACTGATTCAGTGCTGGATTTGTAATTTACCCCAAGATGAGAAATGTCTCTATTGTAGTCATTATGAAGGTTAAGCTTTCCCCAAAAATTTTTAATTTAGCCCCACAAAAAACCCAGCCTGTTATTGTGCAAACTTTACAGGTAAGAAAACTAAGTCTCAGTGAATGTAGGTAGAAAACTTAAATCAAAATGTATTAAGTCATAACTCACTGAAGCAAAAACTAACAACTACATCTACTCTGGGAAGGTGGGGGGCAAACTAGTGTCAGGATAAGAAAAAATCTGAACTGTAACTGATGTATTGCCAGAGGCTAAATGGGGGAAAGCCTGAGAGTTAAATAAAACAATGTATTCAATCAAATGTTCTTGTGTGTGTGTGTGTGTGTTTGTGTATAGAGAGAGTATATAAGTTTGCTTACATACATGTGAGTAAAAGGAATGACAGCAACGATACAAGCGATGGGAGGGAGAAAATAGGATTATTTTGTCATTTGAAAGTACACACTATCCATTGGTCAGTATAGTGTTATGTGAAAGGGGGCTTGGATTAGTTGTGAATGTATGTTGCAAACTATAGCAAACCCCTCAACATGTTTTTAAAATGATACTTTGTATGCTAAGGAATGAGAGAAAAATACAATTATGCAAACCACATAATTAAAATCACAAAAGTTAAAAAACAGAAGACAAAATAGGAATAGGAACAAAGAACAAGGGCAAGAACAGAAAACAGTAACAAATATGGTAGATATTAATTCAAGTATATGAGTAATCACTATGAATGTCAACGGTCTAGATGTTCCAAGGGAAAAACAAAAATTGTCAGAATAGAAAAAGACCAAACTACATATTGTCTGTAAAAAACCCACTTAAAATATAAAGACATATGTAGATTAAAAACAAATGGATGAGGAAAGATAGGCCTTGCTAATAATAATTTTGGAAAATCAGCATAGGTATATTAATTTCAGACCAAGCAGACTTCCAAGCAAATATAAAAATTAAAATAGGTAAAAAGTCATATTACATGATGATAAAGGGGTGGATTCTCAAAGAAGAAATGGCCACCCTTAATGTGTATGTGTCAAAGCATCAGAATATGCAAAGCAAAAACCATTAGAACTGTGAAAATTGGATAAATCTAATATTATAGTTGGAGACATCAACAAACCCTCTATCAGAAACAGATAGATCCAGCAGACAGAACATCAGTAAGGACACAGGCGAACTCAGTGAAACTATCAATCAACTGAATATAATTGACACCTATAGACAATTTCATCCAATAGCAGCAGAATATAAACTCTTCCCAAGCTAACACGGAAGGAACATTTATCAAGATAGGCCACATTCTGGTCCATAAAACATACTTTAACATATTTAAAAGAATAGAAATCATAAAATGTCTTCTTTCAGACCACATGGAGTTAAACTAGGAATCAATAATAGCAAGATAACTGAAAAATGTTGACACCCATAGAAATTAAACAATACACTTCTAAATAAGAGTTGAAGAAATCTCAATAAAAATAATAAAAAACACTTTTGACTAAATAACGGAAACACAATTTATCAAAATTATCCTGATTTCATTACTCCACATTGTATACATGTATCAAAATATCACACACACCCCCAAAATATGTGCAACTATTGGAAATCAATACAAATATAGGAATCAGCAAAAACAGTGCTTAGAGGAAATTTATAGCATTGAATTCATATATCAGAAAAAAAAGAAGAATCTAAAATCAGTCATTTAAGCTTCCTCCTTAGGAAACTAGGAAAAGTAAAGTGGATTAAATCCAATGTGTAACAGAGAGAAGCAATAACTATTAGAACAGCAACCAATAACATTGAAAATAGGAAATCCACAGAAGAGAAAACCCATAAAATCACAAACTTGTTCTTTTAGTAGATTGAAAAAATGAAAAAATAAAATGTTAAGTTTTGGCCAGGCTAAGTAAAATAGAGAAAAAACAAAAATTACTAATGTCAGAAATGAAAGAAGGAACATCATTAAAGATCTTATGGACATTTAAAGGATAAAAAAAAAAAAAAAAAAAACATGAACAACTTTAGGTTCATACTATTCTTTTTTTTTTTTTTTTTTTTTTTTTAAGATGGTGGCTCACTCTGTTGCCCAGGCTAGAGTGCAGTAATGTGATTTCGACTCACTGCAGTCTCTGCCTACCAGGTTCAAGCGATTTTCTCACCTCATTCTCCTGAGTAACTGGGTTTACAGGCATGTGCTAGCACGCTTGGCTAATTATTTTGTATATTTTAGAGATAGGGTTTTCACCATGCTGGCCAGGCTGTTCTTGAACTCCCGACCTCAAGCAGTCCACCTGCCTCGTTCTCCCAAAGTGCTATGATTACAGGGGTGAGCGACCATGCCCATAGGCCCACATCTTTGATAACCTAGATGAAACGAGTCAGTTCCTTGGGGGCGGTGGTGGGGGGAACAATCTGCCAAAAATCACACAAGAAGAAATAGACAATTTGGATTGTCTTATATCTATTTAAAATTGAATAAAAATTAATAACCTTCCAAACAGAAAGCATCAAGACCAGTTTGGTTCACTAGTAAATTCTACCAAACATGTAAGGAAGAGATTATGCCAAGTTCTTTACAATTTATATTAGTAGAGACAGAGGTAATACTCTAATTCATTCTTTGAGGCTTGCATCATACTAATACCAAAATCAGATAAAAAAGTTTTCCAAAAAAGTAAAATCACAGACCAATAACTCTCATAAACACAGATGCAAAAATCCTCAGCAAATTCTTAGCAAGTTGAATCCAACAATGTATAAAAAGTATTACATACCAAGACCAAAAGGGGCACCCCATGTATGCAAGACTCCTTCAGCATTCAAAAATCAATTAGCAGAATCCACCGTCAGAATACACTAAAAAAGAAAAACAACATGATCACATCAATAGATGCAGACAAAGCCTTTGACAAACTCCAACAACTATTTGTGTTTAAAAAAAAAAAAAAAAACTCAGTGAACTATGAATGAGGGGGACTTCCTCCAATTGATAAGGTATCCCTACAGAAAACTCACAGCTCACACCACACTAAATGGTGAGAAACTAGAAGCATTTCCACTAAGATGAGAAACAAGACAAGTATGAGTCCTCTCACTACTCTTTTTCAATATTGTACTAGCAGTACTAGCTAACATAATAAGAGAAAAAAAATAAAGCACATTGATTGGGAAGAAAGAAATAAAACTGTCTTGATTGTAGATGAGTCTAAACAATGTCAAAAATCTGAAAGAATCAGCAAAAATCTCCTGGAACAAATATACTTCGTAGAAACTTCATAGAAAGGTTAAAATATGAAAATCAACTTCTTTCCTATATACAAGCAATGAACAAGTGGAATTAAAAATTGAAAACACAATACTATTTATATTAACATTAAAAAATGAAATAGTTATAATAAAATATGTATAAGATCTATATGAGGAAAACTATAAAATTCTGATCAAAGAAATCAAAGAATAACTAAATAAATGAAGAGATATTTCATGTTCACGGATAGGAAGATTCAATGTTGTCAAGTTCAGTTTTTCCAAAATTGGGCAATAAATTCAATTTAATTTTAATTAAAATCCTAGCAAGTTATTTTGTGTATAACAAACTGATTCCAAAATTTATATGTAGAGGCAAAGAGCCCAGAATAGTAAATCCATATTGAAAGTATATAGAATTGAAGGAATGAAAATCTTTACTTCAAGATTTACTATGAAACTCAGTAATCAAGAGATTGTAATAGTGGTGAAAAATTAGCTAAATAGATTAATGGAACAGAAAAAAGAGCCAAGAAATAGATCCGCATAAACATAATCCACTGTTCTTTTTATTTTAAAAAATTCATTTTAAGCTCCAGGGTACATGTTCAGGATGTGCAGTCTCCTTACATAGGTAAACATGTGCCATGGTGGTTTGCTGCACCTTTCAACTCATCACCTCAGTATTAAGCCCAGCATGCATTAGCTATTTTTCCTAATGCTCTCCCTCCCACCACTGGTAAGTCTCAGTGTGTGATGTTCCCCTCCATATGTCCATGTGTTCTCGCTGTTCAGCTCTCACTTACAAGTGAGAATATGCAGTGTTTGGTATTCTATTCCTGCATTAGTTTGCTGAGGATAATGGGTTCCAGCTCCATCCACAATCTTACACGGGACGTGATCTCTTTCCTTTTTATGGCTGCATACTCTTCCATGTTATGTATGTACCACATTTTCTTTATCCAGTCTATCAGTGATGGGCATTTGGATTGATTCCATGTCTTTGCTCTTGTGAATAGTGCTGCAGTGAAATGGAATTGCTGGGTCAAATGGTATTTCTGGTTCTAGATCTTTGAGGAATCACCACACCATCTTCCACAATGGTTAAACTAATTTACATTCCCACCAACATTGTAAAAGTATTTCTATTTCTCTGCAACCTCACCAGAATCTGTTGTTTCTTGAATTTTTAATAATCACCATTATGACTGGCATGAGGTGGTATCTTATTGTGGTTTTAATGTTCATTTATCTAATGATCAGTGATGTTGAGCTTTTTATTCATTTTTTGTTGACCTCATGAATGTCTTCTTTTGAGAAGTGTCTGTTCGTATATGTCCTTTGCCCACTCTTTAATGAATTTGCTTGTTTATTTTCTTGTAAATTTGTTCAAGTTCCTTAAAATTAACTCAGGAGAGATTAAAGACTTAAATGTAAAACCCGAACCTATTAAATTCCTAGAAGAAAATCTAGGCGATACCATTCAGGACTTAGGAATGGGCAAAGATTTCATAATGAAATCACCAAAACCCATTGCAACAAAAGCAAAATTTGACCAATGGGATCTAATTAAATTAAAGAGGTTCTGCACAGCAAAATAAACTATCATCAGAGCAAACAGGCAACCTACAGAGTGGGAGATAAATTTTGCAATCTACCCATCTGACAAAGGTCTCATAATCAACTGATCTTTTATCATTCAGCAGAGCCAAGACCATGGAACAAAGGTAGTACTTTCAACAAGTAATACTGGAACAACTGGATATACACATGTCAAAAAATAAATCTAGACACACTACAAGCTGTGCGTAAAAAGTAACTCAAAGTGATCACAGGCTTACGTGTAAAATGCAAAACTATAAAACTACTAGAAGATAACACAGGAGAAAATATAGGTGATCTTGGGTTTGATGATTACATTTTAGACATGAAATCAAAGGCACAATCCCTGAAAGAAATGATAGGGTAGGGACTGGCAAGATGGCAGAATAGGAAGAGCTCGGATCTGCAATTCCCAGTGAGAGGTGACAACGTGGTAGCATTCCTCGCTCTCGGCACCTCCCGGTCAGGGAGTCCGCTCTGGCTGCAATCAAGGAGCCCTTCAGCCCACCGCTGCGCTGTGGGGGCCTGCCCTCTCTGGGGATGGCCGAGGCCAGACACGGTTGACTCCCTCTGCTGGCAGGAAGGTGTGGAGGGAGAGGTGCAGTCAGGAGCTGGGGCACACATGGCTCTGGCAGGCCTGCCTGGGGCAACTGGCCAGCACCTGCTGGGCTTGATCAGGGGAGGAGTTACCTCTGGGCTGCAGGAGTGCCCTGGCTAGGTGCCACCAAGTCCTGCAGTGAATGCCATTGAGAGGTGAAGCCAGCTGGGCTTCTGGGGCAGGTGGGGACTTGGAGAACGTTTCCCTGTAGCTAAAGGTTTGTAAACGCACCAATCAGCACTCTGTGTCCAGCTAAAGGTTTGGAAAGGCACCAATCACCACTCTGTGTCTAGCTAATGTGGTAAGGGACTTGGAGAACTTTTGTGTCTAGCTAAGGGATTGTAAACGCACCAATTAGCACTCTGTGTTTAGCTAAACGTTTGTAAACGGACCAATCAACTCCCTGTAAAATGGACCAATCGGCTCTCCACAAAATAGAGCAAACAGTAGGATGTGGGTGGGGCCAGATAAGGGAATAAAACCAGGCCACCCCAGCCAGCAGCAGCAACCTGCTCCAGTTCCCTTCCATGCTGTGGAAGCTTTGTTCCTTCTCTCTTCACAATAAATCTTGCTGCTGCTCATTCTTTGGGTCTGCGCCACCTTTATGAGCTGTAGCACTCACCACAAAGGTCTGCAGCTTCACTCCTGAGGCCAGCGAGACCATGAACCCACAGGGAGGGATGAACAACTCCAGACGGGAGGAACAAACAACTCCAGAGCACCGCCTTAAGAGCTGTAACACGCACCACGAAGGTCTACAGCGTCACTTCTGAAGTCAGTGAGAACATGAACCCACCAGAAGGAAGAAACTTTGGACACATCTGAACATCTGAAGGAACAAACTCCAGACACCTCATCTTTAAGAACTGTAACACTCACTGCAAGGGTCTGCAGCTTCATTCTCGAAGTCAGCAAGACCAAGAACCCACCAAATCCAGACACATCAGCAAGATCAATGCAGAAGGTGGTTATTTCTGCATTTCCAACTGAGGTACCTGGCTCATCTCATTGGGACTGGTTAGACAGTGAGTGAAGCCCACAGAGGGCAAGCCGAAGCAGGGTGTGGTGTTGCCTCACCTGAGAAGCTCAAGGGGTTGGGAAACTCCAACCCCTAGCCAAGAGAAGCCCTGAGAAACTGTGCAATCTTGGCTGTTCTGCAGCCTCCACTCATGATACCCAGGCAAACACAGTCTGGAGTAGACCTCCAGCAAACTCTAGCAAACCTGCAGCAGAGAGGCCTTACTCTTAGAAGAAAAACTAACAGAAAGGAATAGTATCAACATCAAAAAAAGGACATTTATGCAGAAACCCCACCCAAAAGCCACCACCAGCATGAAAGACCAAAGGTAGATAAATCTATGAAGATGAGGAAAACCAGCACAAAAAGGCTGCAAATTCCAAAAACCAGAATGCCTCTTCTCCTCCAAAGGATCACAACTCTTCACCAACAAGGGAATGAAACTGGACAGGGAATGAGTCTGATAAATTGACAAAAGTAAGCTTCAGAAGATGGGTAATAACAAACTCCTCCAAGCTAAAGGAGCATGTTCTAACCCAATGCAAGGAAGCTAAGAACCTTGAAAAAATGTTACAGGAATTGCTAACTAAAATAATCACCTTAGAGAAGAACATAAATGACCTGATGGAGCTGAAATACA
The DNA here is from genome assembly GCF_002776525.5 of Piliocolobus tephrosceles. NCBI lineage: Eukaryota > Metazoa > Chordata > Mammalia > Primates > Cercopithecidae > Piliocolobus > Piliocolobus tephrosceles. Next base: position 33,598 of record NW_022333985.1, on the reverse strand, counting down.
CAGCATGAGAACTTCATGAAGCATAAATAAGTATCAATAGCCGAATCGATCATGCAGAAGAAAGGATATCAGAGATTGAAGATCAACTTAATGAAATAAAGCATGAAGACAAGATTACAGAAAAAAAAAACAAACACAAATGAAAAAAAGCCTCTAAGAAATATGGGACTATGGGAAAGGAACAAATCTACATTTGATTGGTGTACCTGAAAGTGACAGGGAGAATGGAACCAAGTTGGAAAACACTCTTCAGGATATTATCCAGGAGAACATCCTCAACCTAGCAAGACAGGCCAACGTTCAAATTCAGAAAATACAGAGAACATCACAAAGATACTCCTCGAGAAGAGCAACCCCAAGACACATCATCATCAGAATCACCAAGGTTGAAATGAAGGAAAAAATGTTAAGGGCAGCTAGAGAGAAAGGTCGAGTTATCCACAAAGGGAAGTCCATTAGACTAACAGCAGATCTCTCTGCAGAAACCCTACAAGCCAGGAGAGAGTGGAGGCCAATATTCAACATTCTTAAAAGAATTTTCAACCTGGAATTTCATATCCAGCCAAACTAAGCTTCAGAAATGAAGGAGAAATAAAATCCTTCTCAAACAGGCAAATGTTGAGAGATTTTTGTCACCACCAAGCCTGTCTTACAAGAGCTCCTGAAAAACGCACTAAATATGGAAAGAAAAAAACAGTACCAGCCACTGCAAAAACATACCAAATTATAAAGACCATCAACACTATGAAAAAGTTGCAACAACTAATGGGCAAAATAACCAGCTAGCATCATGACAGGATCAAATTCACACATAACAGTACTTAAACGTAAACGGGCTAAATGCCCCAATTAAAAGACACAGACTGGCGAATGGGATAAAGAGTCAAGAACCAGCAGTGTGCTATATTCAGGAGACCTATCTCATATCCAAAGACACACATAGGCTCAAAATAAAGGGGTAGAGGAATATTTACCAAGCAAATGGAAAACAAAAAAAGCAGGGGTTGTAATCCTAATCTCTGAGAAAGCAGACTTTAAACCAAGAAAGATAATAACGATAAAGAAGGGCATTACATAATGGTAAAGGGATCAACTCAACAAGAAGAGCTAACTATCCTAAATATTTATGCACCCAATATCAGAGCACCCAGATTCATAAAGCAAGTTCTTAGAGACCTACAAAGAGACTTAGACTCCCACACAATAATAGTGGGAGACTTTAACACTCACTGTCAATATTAGACAGATCAACACGACAGAAGGTTAAAAACAGTATTCAACACTTGAACTCAGCTCTGGACCAAGCAGACCTAATAGACATCTACAGATCTCTCCACCCCAAATCAACAGAATATACATTCTTCTCAGCACCATATCACACTTATTCTAAAATTGACCACATAATTGGAAGGAAAACACCCTTCAGCAGATGCAAAAGAACGAAAATCATAACAAACAGTCTCTCGGACCACAGTGCAAACAAATTAGAACTCAGGATTAAGAAACTTACTCTAAACTGCACAAATACAAGGAAACTGAACAACTTGCTCCTGAATGACTCCTGGATAAGTAACCAAATTAAGGCTTTGAAACCAATAAGAACAAAGACACAACATACTGCAATCTCTAGGACACAGACAGAGCAGTGTGTAGAGAGAAATTTATAGCACTAAATACCCACAGGAGAAAGTGGGAAAGATCTAAAATTGACTCCCTAACATCACAATTCAAAGAACGAGAAAAGCAAGAGCAAACACATTCAAAAGCTAGCAGAAGACAAGAAATAACTAAGACCACAGCAGAACTGAAGGGGATAAAGACATAAAAGACTCTTCAAAAAATTAATAATCCAGGAGCTGGTGTTTTGAAAAGATCAACAAAATAGACTGCTAGCCAGACTAATAAAGAAGAAAAGAGACAAGAATCAAATAGACACCAAAAATTGATAAAGGGGATATCACCACTAATCCCACAGAAATACAAACTACCATCAGAGAAAACTATAAACACCTCTATGCAAGTAAACTAGAAAATCTTGAAGAAATAAATTCCTGCACACATACACCCTCCCAAGACTAAAGCAGGAAGAAGTTGAATCCCTGAATAGACCAATAACAAGTTCTGAAATTGAGGCAGTAATTAATAGCACACCAACCAAAAAAAGCCCAGGACCAGAAGGATTAACAGCCGAATTCTACCAGATATACAAAAAGGAGCTGATACCATTCCTTCTGAAACTATTCCAAAGAATAGAAAAAGAGGGACTCCTTCCTAACACATCTTATGAGGCCAGCAGCATCCTGATACCAAACCCTGGCAGAGAAGCAACAAAAAGAAAATTTCAGGCCATTATCCCTGGTGAACATCGATGTGAAAATCCTCAGTAAAATACTGACAAACTGAATCCAGCAGCAAGTCAAAAAACGTATACACCACGATCAAGTTGACTCTGTCTTTGGAATGCAAGGTTGGTTCAAAATATGCAAATCAATAAACATAATCCATCACATAAACAGAACCCATTACAAAAAAAAAAAAAACACAATTATCTCAATAGGTGCAGAAAAGGCCTTCAAAAAAATTCAACATGACTTCATGCTAAAAACTCAAACTAGCTATTATTGGGACATATCTCAAAAAGTGGGCAAAGGACATGAACAGTATCATACTGAATGGGCAAAAACTGGAAGCATTCCCTTTGAAAACTGGCACAAGACAAGGATGCCCTCTCTCACCACTCCTATTCAATATAGTATAGTATTGGAAGTTCTGGCTAGGGCAATCAGGCAAGAGAAAGAAATAAAAGGTATTCAAATAGGAAGAGAGGAAGTCAAATTGTCTCTGTTTGCAGATGACATGATTGCACATTTAGAAAACCCCATAATCTCAGTCCAAAATCTCCTTAGGCCAGTAAGCAACTTCAGCAAAGTCTCAGGATACAAAAACAATGTGCAAAAATCACGAGAATTCCTGTACACCAATAATAGACAAACAGAAAGCCAAATCATGAGTGAACTCCCATTCACAATTGCTACAAAGAGAATAAAATACCTAGGAATACAACTTACAAGGGATGTGATGGACCTCTTCAAGAACTGCAAACCACTGCTGAAGGAAATAAGACACAAACAAATGAAGAAACATTCCATGCTCATGGATAGGAAGAATCAATATCGTGAAAATGGCCATACTGCCCAAAATGCTATCCCCATCAAGCTACCACTGACTTTCTTCACAGAATTAGAAAAAACTAATGTAAATTTCAAATGGAAACAAAAAAGAGACTGTATAGCCATGACAATCCAAAGCAAAAAGAACAAATCTGGAGACATCACTTTACCTGACTTCAAGCTATACGACAAGGCTACAGGAACCAAAATAGCATGGTACTGGTACCAAAGCAGACATATACACCAATGAAACACAACAGAGGCCTCAGAAATAACGCCACATATCTACAACCATCTGATCTTTGACAAACCTGACAAAAACAAGCAATGGGGAAAGGACTGCCTATTTAATAAATGGTGTTGGGAAAACTAGCTAGCCGAATGCATAAAACTGAAACTGGACCCCTCCCTTAAACCTTAAACAAAAATTAACTCAAGATGGACTAAAGACTTAAATGTAAGACCTAAAACATAAAAACTCTAGAAGAAAACCTAGGCAAAACCATTCAGGACAGAGGCATGGACAAAGACTTAATGACTAAAACACCAAAAGCAATGGCAACAAAAACCAAAATTGACAAATGGAATGTAATTAAACTAAAGAACTTCTGTACAGCAAAAGAAACTATCATCAGAGTGAACAGACAATCTACAGAATGGGAGAAAATTTTTGAAATCTATTCATCTGACAAAGGCCTAATATCCAGAATCCATAAGAACTTAAACAAGTTTATAAGAAAATAAAAATTCAAAAAGAGGGAAAAGGATATGAACAGACACTTCTCAAAAGAAGACATTTATGAAAAAAGCTCATCATCACTGGTCATTAGAGAAATGCAAATCAAAACCACAATGAGATAGCATCTTATGACAGTTAGAAGGGTGATCATTAAAAAGTGAGGAAACAACAGATGCTGGAGAGGACGTGGAGAAATAGCAAAGCTTTTACACTGTTGGTGGGAGTGTAAATTAATTCAACCATTGTGGAACACAGTGAGGCAATTCCTCAAGGATCTAGAACAGGAAATACCATTAGACTCAGCAATCCCATTACTGGGTATATACCCAAAAATTATAAATCATTCACCATAAAGACACATGCACACGTACATTTATTGCAGCACTGTTCAGAATAGCAAAGACGTGGAACCAACCCAAATGTCCATCAATGATTGACTGCATGAAGAAATGTGGCACATATATGCCATGGAATACTATGCAGTCATAGAAAAGGATGAGTTCTTATCCTTTGCTGGGACATGGATGAAGCTGGAAACCATCATTCTCAGCAAACTAACACAGGAACAGAAAACCAAACACTGAATGTTCTCACTTATAGGTGGGAGTTGAACAATGAAAACACATGGACACAGGGAGGGGAACATCACACACTGGGCCCTGTCATGGGGTGGGGAGGCTAGGGGAGGGATAGCATTACGAAAAATACCCAATGTAGATGATGAGTTGATGGGTGCATCAAACCACCATAGCACATATATACCTGTGTTACAAACCTGCATCTTTTGCACATGTATCCTAGAACTTAAAGTATAATAAAAAAAATTCATAAGCTTGACTTTATTAAAATTAAAAATGTCTACTCTGCAAAAAGACTGCAGAGGGAATGAAAATATGAGCCACACACTAAGAGAAAATACTTATGAAATATAGATTTGTTAAAGAACTGTTATCCAAAATACACAAAGAACTCTTAAAATTCAACAAGAAAACAACCAAGTAAAAGCAGGCTAAAGATATTAATGGGAATCTCACCAAAGTAGATATATCAATGAACAGTGAGCGAATGAAAAAACCTATTACATGGACTTTGGATTATAATGATATGAAAATGTAGGGTTTTTTTTGTTGTTTTTTTTTTTTTATTTAGACGGAGTCTCGCTCTGTTGCCCAGGCTGGAGTGCAGTGGCCAGATCTCAGCTCACTTCAAGCTCCGACTCCTGGGTTTACACGATTCTCCTGCTTCAGCCTCCCGAGTAGCTGGGATTACAGGCGCCCACCACCTCGCCCGGCTAGTTTTTTTGTATTTTTTAGTACAGACGGGGTTTCACCGTGTTAGCCAGAATGGCCTCGATCTCCTGACCTCGTGATCCGCCCGTCTCGGCCTCCCAAAGTGCTGGGATTACAGGCTTGAGCCACTGCGCCCAGCCTAAAATGGAGGTTTTTCAATTGTAACTAATGTACCATTCTGGTAAATGATGCTGATAATGGAGTAAACTATGCTTCTGTGGGCTCAGGGATTATGTAGAAAAATAGTCATACCTTTCTATCAATGTAGCTGTGAACCTAAAATTCCTCTAAAAATAGTGTCTTAAAAAAATCTACTGGGTAGAAAATTTAGATTATGTCTATAAAAAATCCGAATAGGATTAAATTTTATTCAGAATATGATTACATAAATGACAAAGGCATGTCATAGACAATATGATTTACTTGAGTTGGGAAAATATCACCATTGTCTTTTGAAATTCAGAGGTATTATATACATCGGCATGTTGGTAACTGGGCTTTGTGAAGAAGGTAGTATTTTCCTAAGATTAGAGATTGATGGAAAAACAGGGCATCCCTTTCTTCTGCAGAAAAAACAAACCCAGCCACTCTCAATAAATACAGATATGCTAGTAAATATATCTCTTAATTGATGACTTTCACGTTAATGAGAGCTAGTTCTGCTTGTTACTCTTAGGAGCTACAAGACTTTCAATTAGAGATATTAGTCATTTACAGCTCAACTGGGTAAAGAGTTGATTAGTGAGGCTAGAGAAAAAAATAGGAAGGCCGGATTGTGATGAAGGGATTTACCAAGTCTTTTAGAAGTGGTACTTTATTGAGATTAATGGGTGAGATCAGAACAGAACCCAGTGAAAAAAAATGAATTACATAGTGGATAAAAAGTGTCAGATAAAAAAAGGAAGCCTAAATGTAAACCAACCAATAGTGAGAAGATTGAGTTTCTTTTTAATTATGTGATCAAAATGCCATGAGAATAGGAGTAAAGGCTTGGAGTATCCTGCAGTGTTAAATTTCTGATGAGGTAAATATTTTGTACGTATAAATCCTATGTGGATAGCTTTAGATGGGCTGTATGTGTGTTTGGTACTGCTTCTGTCAATATTTATATTGAGCCATACTCAGACCCTGTACGTTACTACTTGATTCTCAGTTCTACCGTAGCCATTTAGTTCTCAGTCCTGGTGACAAATAAAATTAGAACAAAGATGGGCAAACATTGACAATAGCAGCAAGTAATAACTGATAGTCAGCTTGCCAAAGGGGCTCTAAGAAATAAGATGCAGAGTTAAAAAATTATGTAATAATTCTAGGTTTTACATAATGGATATGAATATGTGAGCCTGATTTATCAAGATAAGTGGGACTGAGGTAAGATTTATTTAAAAATAGTGATATTGAAAACGTTAACTCATTTGGTGCAGTGGTGTGCACCTGTAGTCACAAGTACTGAGGATAATGAGGCAGGAGTACAACCTGTTCCCAGAAATTGGGGCCAAGCCTGAGCAACATAGTGAGCCCCATCTTAAAGAAAAAAATAATTAAAAAAAGATAACCACCAAATATGTGGCAAATTTTTGGGGGGGTCCACTTCCTTTTTCAACAGTGTTATGTTGTTGAGAAATAGCTGAAGTGAGTCAGAACTACTTATGTTGTTTCCTTAATATGTAAGGTTGAAAATGTTTCTTAACATCTTTGACACTCAATTTCAGTAACTGTAAAATGATACCTATATTATATATACACATATATCATGGATTTAATAGAATGATTAATAAAATACCCACTTATAACAAATATTCTCTATGTATGTAATGTATAATGCTGTCTCTTTATACACAGACACATACGTACTTAATGTGACATAGACATAGACTGATGTTCAATCAAGAGAAGCTAAAATTGCAGTTTTGATTAGTAGGTAAAGGAAAATATAAAGTTACATTTTTAGGTAGGTCTGATTTCAAATGCCAACTATTGACCCTTTTCACCTTTTCCATTACTAACTGGATAAAGACTCTTCAGATTTGATTGCTATACTGGGACCAACATTTAAAGTGGAATTTTTGAAATAAAATGAGAAAAAGAGCTTCTCATGTGTTTAAGCTTCAATAGCCACACATTTCATCACGCAGCAACTCAGAACTTATACAGTCAAATGCAGGTGGAATTATCAATGATACTGTTTCCTTTGTGCAAGAAGAAAACTGGTCTGACAAAAAAACAAAAACAGAAACAAACAAAAAAAAAGAAAATGGAACAAAAAACACATTCAAATTCACCAATCAGAAAGCTGACATCATCTACAGCAAATTAAATGCTTGTTTCTTGTAGCTTTCTTTAACTAATATCTCATTATTCTGATCTCAATTCCATTCCCTGAAGCCATGAGCCACTCTCTTGAGTTTCTTTTTCTCAACAGGTGATGTAAGAATAACATGTGCAGAGATGTCTATCTGATGTCAATCATTTCATTTTAATAAAAAGTTTGTTTTCCCATTTTTATTTGATAGGTGTGATGATGTATTCCTGGAATTGAAATGAACCTTCTTTATATTTTCTTTTATTAATAAAGATATCTATTGAAACACAGTCTAAAAGGTTTTTATAAAATGAAAACAAGGTGTCAAACCTATTACTTAGGCAAACCACTAACTTTTATGCAGATTAAAATTCAATACAGAATGCACATTTATTCATATTAAACTGTGCCCATGAGGGAGAAATCAGTCTCTGCAATAAACAAAACTTTATGCCTTGTTGGAAAGCTCAAATCTCAAAAACCAAAGGCAACTTCACATTTTGTGACGCAGAACAAATACCGCAACCCCATTATGTATCTTTGGTATTCTACCATGTTGGACAAACTCTGAGACTCTTTCATAGATCCTAAGTCTATCACCATAATTTTTGTTTCAACTGCATGATATCAATATCTCATTAAATAGCTATTGTTTCCTACTCTTGTCTGCAAGGTATACCTTTCTCTTTGTTAAGTATAGCATGGTCTCTCCTCTCTCAGTGTACAAAAACTTCTCTTTCCTTGCTCACTAGGAGATAATTTCTTGGGGGTCTTAAGTTTCACTCATGTATAAATCATAAATTTGCTGTTTTAAGAAACACAGATATTGTAGTCACCCAGCTACTGGCTGGTATTCATTCATCTCCTTTTTCCCTAAAATAAAGGACAAGGGCTTTTTAAGCATTCTGAGTCTGTAGTCTTACTTTCCACAAGATAAAATGCATCCGAAATAATGCTTCCCAAATAATATTGCTAAATAATCCAACTAACGTAGTATGTGTAATACTGGCATTTTTTATTATACTTGAAGTTCTGAAATACATTTGTGGAACTTGCAGGTTTGTAACACAGGTATACGCATGCCATGGTAGTTTGCTACACCCATCAACCCATCATCTGCATTAAGTATTTCACCTAATGCTACCACTCCCGTAGCCTCCCCACCCTTTGACAGGCTGTGGTGTGTGATGTTCCCCTCCCTGGGTCCATGTGTTCTCACTGTTCAGCTCCCACTTATGAGTGAGAACATGTGGTGTTTGGTTTTCTGTTCCTGTGTTAGTTTGCTGAGAATGATCATTTCCAGCTTCATCCATGTCCCTGCAAAGGACATGAACTCATCCTTTTCTATGGTTGCATATTATTCCATGGTGTGTATGTGCCACATTTTCTTTATCCAGTCAATCATTGATGGGCATTTGGGTTGGTTCCAGGTCTTTGCTATTCTGAACAGTGCTGCAATAAACATACGTGTGCACGTGTCTTTATAGCAGAATGATTTGTAATCCTTTGAGTATATACCCAGTAATGGGATTGCTGAGTCTAGTGGTATTTCCGGTTCTAGATCCTTGAGGAGTCACCACACTGTCTTCCACAATGGTTGAATTAATTTACACTCCCACCAACTGTGTAAAAGGGTTTCTATTTCTCCACATCTTCTCTGGCATCTGTTGTTTCCTCACTTTTTAACGATCACCATTCTAACTGGCATGAGGTGGTATCTCATTGTGGTTTTGCATTTCTCTAATGACAAGTGATGATCTTTTTTTCACGTTTGTTGATTGCATAAATGTCTTATATTGAGAAGTGTCTGTTCATATTCTTCACCCACTTTTTGATGGGGTTGTTTTTTTCTTTTGAATTTGTTTAAATTATTCGTAGAGTCTGGGTATTAGCTCTTTGTCAGATGGACAGATTTCAAAAAATTTCTCCCATTCTGTAGGTTGCCTGTTCACTCTGATGATAGTTTCTTTTGCTGTGCAAAAGGTCTTTAGTTTAATTAGATCCCATTTATCAATTTTGGCTTTTATTGCCATTGCTTTTGGTGTTTTAGTCATGAAGTCTTTGCCCATGCCTCTGTCTTGAATGGTATTACCTAGGTTTTCTTCTATGGTTTTTATGGTTTTAGGTCTTAATGGATTAAGTCTTTAATCCATCTTGAGTAAATTTTTGTAGAAGGTATAAGGAAGGGGTCCAGTTTCAGTTTTCTGCATATGGCTAAACTGTTTTAAAAACCAAGAAACTAATTTTGGAGAGGATAAATAATTTATCACACACTATGCAAGTGATAAAACCAGAACTTAAGGAAGCCCTGATTCTCAGAACCCCTGTTGGAACATCATGTTTCTCCTTTGATTAAAATACCCATTATATAGTTGTAGTGCTCTGTTCCAAGAAAATGTAATCTTCCAGATAATTGGCCTGAAAGTTTCTTTGTAGAGCAAATGACTTTGTAGAGAAAATAGCTTTGAAAAGTCTGTTGAGGGGCAGAACTCGGAAAGCATGCTAAGGCAGAAAGAGAAAGACACCTAGCTCAATAAAGAAAAGAGGGAGGAAGCTAAAGAGCTTAGCAATGTCAGGGGGTAGGGTAAAGGGAGTGGGTGGTCCCTGGATGCTAGAAAGAATGAACAAAGACTTTAAGGAAAGTCTGTCTCCTGGAGTTGATGGTGGTATGAATATACTTTTTGTGCACAATCTATAGTAAATCTCAGATTGCGCTTTATTTTAAAGATGTTTTGTTTTTTTTAAAGAATGTGGAGAAATGCCAAGTACTGGTGCAAGGATAGACTACTACAACTGATGCCCACTGGGCATCTGCCTTTTGGTATCATACCCATCACAGAAATATGCTGAAAATAGGTGAAAAGAGAAAAGGCATAACTTCTGCTGTCAAGAAACTTAAAATGTAGTTGAAATATGGAATAAAACTTAGAATATGTATTTAATATTTTAACTGGCAAGACTGGTGTTATGTGAATAATATAGATAGATCCATTAGGGCCCTTACAGGGATTTAAATACATTTTAATGATATGTAAATAATATTAATGCCAGTTTTTACCAAAAAAAGTATAAGAGCAAAGATATAGATTTATAAAATATACAAAAATAGTTTCTCTTTTTTATGTTACTAGATAAATATGGATTCCACTTTGATTTGAGGCCACAAGAATCATTTTGCTAATATCACAAGCTAGGATTGCTACATGAGGCAAAAATACCTACAATTTAGCATATGAATAAGAAGTCTCAATTTGTGTCCAACTCTAGTTATTTTAATTAAATAGATTAATTCTGTTCTCAGAATCAATGTTAGCAATCGTGTGAACACAAGAAACAAAGGAAGTAAATGGTAAAATCTCTTCCTTCTATATTTTGCCATGAAAGAAACCAGGCCAGTGAAAGTGCTTTCTGGAGCTATCTAGATGCAGAGAATTTTCCAGCTGAGCCCTCTCTAATTGCATTCACAGAATAGGCATGATGTGTGACAGGCTTAGCAGCCTATCTCAATCTAAAGAATTCAGAGAAAAATAAAGCAGAAATCGAAAGAATAAAAACACAATGTAATTTTAACAGTGGGCTTACTTTTTTTTTTTCCTAAAGTAATACACTCTAACATGTTCCACGGTAATAAGAACTATTTTGTATTCTTGTGTGTTCTATTATATTCTGTCATGAGAACTATTTTTCAGAGAATTATATCTAAAAGTATTGTTATATTTTTCTTTATCATTCTAATGGCAGAGATTATACTTCCAAGAACAGAACATTTTTCAAAAAAAAAAAATATAATCATTTCTTTTGAGAAGGTCTCTAATGACGGCAGTGTGTGAAGGAGGAGAAAGTATACATTCATTTTTGTGACAAATATTTTAATGCACAGAATATTATGGACCATTAATCCACTTGTATGACAGGCTTAGGCTGACTACCATGGGACCTTGGAAAATATCATACTCTATATTGGTTTCTTTCTCCAAAAGGACAATTATTCATCTGGTGGAACAAGGAAGAATACAAATTGAAAGTAGAAATTTACTCTGCCAAACTACATATAGAAGAATTTCTACAAGCAATTTCTGTAAACACCCATTTTTAAGCACTGTATGATACAATTGACATAATTAATTAGCTTTATGGGACTGTGCTAAAGAAGGAAATTAAAGTAACTGTTTCTGATAAATAATCATTATTAGTGTAGCTAAAATTATAGACTATGCTGTTCTGATTATGTCAAGTTTTCCACAGTAAGTGAAATAAATATTTCGAGAAGTCATTAAGCTTTCCATAGGGTAAAAGAAAATTAAATGAAAGTTATAAATATTTATCAGTCAGTGGAGTAACCAAAGATCTAGAGTTACAATGCAGGTGAGGTCAGAACTCCCTCAAATGTTTTTATGTATTTTCTATCCTTGTCATCTGATTAAAATATTTTTTCTGAAGAAGTTGATAAATAATATTGTCTACGTAGGTAGATGAGGCTAGAAATCTGATCTTCCAATATTGCTGATTATCAGGCAACATATCTAGAAGAGAAATCTAGACCAATGAAACCAGATTGTATCTCATTAGTATTTTTTTCTGAAGAATATAAACCTATGAAATATTGATTATACATGTTTCTATATAAGCCAGTTTTGGAGGACACCAGCATAGTTTAGGACTGAGTTGAGCTATAGACAGACTTGAACTTTTGCTGAAAAGAGCAGAAAATATTGTATACTGTCTTAGCCCAGGTAAAATAGACGGTAATTAGGCAACCAAAACTAAAAACAAGACAAAACAAAACTAGAAACTAGTTTGGTAAAGCCCTTGTTACACTCTGTGGCACATACCCCATTTTGATCTTACCATATATGTAGTAAGTTGAAAGGTAGAACCTAGAAAGATATGCCCAAATACCCAACATCTGTGAAATGTTAACCTATTCAAGAAACGGGTTTTGCACATATAATAAAGTTCAAATCTTCAGATATGATCATCCTGGATTACCTGGGCAGGCCCTAAATCTAATGAGAAATGTTCTTCTAACAGAAAAAAAAGAAAACACAGATGTTACAGGAAGCAGCAAAGTGAAGACAAAAGGAGCCACAATCCAAGGAATCCTAAGGATTACAAGCAGCCATCAAAAGAAAAGCATGGACTGGATTCTCTCCGGAGCCTTGGGAGGGAGTGTAGCCCTGAGGACATCTTGATTTCAAACTCCTGGCTTTTAGGATTGTGAGCAAATATATTTATATTACTTTAAGCCACACAGTTTGTGGTAATTTGTTACAGCAGCTCGAGGAAACTAATGCACCATGTTATCTTTGAAGTGAAATGGTAAATAAAAATATACTGAATAGTATATTTAATGGTAAATTAAAATACGCCAAGAGAGTCTCTTGTAGCGAAAAATAAAAGATATATATTCCATTTAACTGCCTAAAATGACTGCAAAGACATATGAATAAAACTTGTTGACAACTTAGAAGGCTGGCTTTGGCAAGATGAAAAGAAGTTCCAGGTGAGAATAATCCATGTGGACATAAATCTTCTCTATATCTACTAAGCAAAACATCTAATGAGAAAGACAATCTCTGTTTTGGTTTATGAAATTTTTTCCATCCATGAAACCCCATAGGGTAAAAGGGCATGACTAGTGAAAGCTGGACAGACTTGAGTGACAAAAGTGGTTTCCTGGCAGAAAATAGGTTGGATTTCTGGGAGAGACCAGAGAAAGGGAAAAACAAATTCTGGGTCATCTCTGGTTGTGGGCAACATGGATAAACCATTTACTATTGTCTCCCTGCAGTATAAACAACCTATTGCTCCCCATTAAGATGGCATGGGACACAAAAAACTTTGGGAGTGATTCTTGAGGAGCTGATGGAATATGTGGACTGCACCATTTTTTGTTTCTTAATACTGCCTGTTTCAGAACTCTTAATGAACTCTAGGGCTCTGTGTTTTTATTTTGTTTGCTTTGTTTTGTTTTGGGAAGGATGTAGAAGTCCGTGAGGTGGCACACTGGTTTCAATTTTCCTAGATAGTCGTGTATTTATTTCAACTGCTTGGCTGACAGGGATAAGTGCTGAGACCCTATACTTTTAATTCTTTTCACCATTTTCAGCATGATTTAACAGTTGACAGCCACTGTGATGTATCAGAAAGATTGTGCTGTGCAAAATATTCTCCCATTTGATGACAACAATTTCATTGTCATTGCATGGTGCAGGTGCCATGGGGAAGTCATGGTGATGTATTGGGATCATTTAGATCTTCCTAATGTAATTTTCTAGAAATCCTGAAAACCTCTGCCCTGATTCACAGAAGGTTTCAGGCACAGTCCTGACTGTCCCTCTGGCTATGGTTTTCTACCTGTAAGTTAAGAAGACAGCAGAAAGCATTAAAAGGGGAGGGAGCATTCAGTGATATGGAGTGAATAAAATATTTGGAAACACTGACGGATTTATAGTCAGCTCTACTATTTACTTGCTGTGTGATATGGGAGACATTTCTTATCTGCACAGAGATCAACTTCTGTGTCAGTTAGAAACTATAAAGTGCTGCCAGAAACAGAAACTAAACTTTGATGGCTGAACACGAATGGGTTTATTCTTGCCTCTAAGGTAAGCATGAGAAGACAGTCCAGGGTTGGTATGAAAACTCCAAAAAGTCATGGAAAACTTGGGTCCTTATCTCTGCTTTCTTTAGTAGATGTCTTCTGTCCTTAAGGCTCCCTCAGATTCATGGTGGCTCCCATGATCACATCCACACTCCAGGCATGGAGCTAAAAATGTGTGCATTGGCAGGGAAGAGGATAAGAAGGGGACAAATATTTGCATTCTTCAGGAAATTTTCTAACAGAACTATCTGATACTATTTTGCTTACTTCTCATGTACCTTCCTAGTAGTCATAGAAATTAGAAAAGACCATCTTTTTCTGGACACATTGCATCCCAGTTAAAAAGAAGTCCTATTACAAGGAATAAGGTTTTTTTTTAAGTCATCCAAAACAACTGAGTAACTATCACTTCAAACGTACTCTAGTATGACTGAAAGTTGCCAAATTCATTTTCATATGGACCTTTGAGTTTTGCCTGCTGCCATGGTACATCTGATACCATAAGCATTGCGTATGTTTCCTTTAGGTACTGGCTTTGATACAATGATCCATATCCTCTTGTCTCCTAACACCCTGCTATTCATTCATTCATTCATTCATTCATTCATTCATTCATTCATTCATT
>NW_022333985.1:12139-18859 GCF_002776525.5 Piliocolobus tephrosceles | reverse complement strand
ATTCATTCATTCATTCATTCATTCATTCATTCATTCATTCATTCATTCAGCACTTACTCTGATTCTACTATGTGTCAGGTTCGAAACTGAATAAAATACAGTCCTATTATACAAGGAGCTCGAAGTCTACTAGGGAAAACAGACAAACAGACATACCTAGAACACACACTTTTGCAAAGATAAACACATGAAAAAAATTGTTTATAATATGCTAAGAGTTGTGGAGCCACTAAGGCAGGAGCGGTCAGGGAGGGGAGAATCCCAGAAATCCTCATGCGATCTTCCTGTTAAAGCCTCTTCCCCCCATTCCAGGACAACTTACCCTGAATTCTTAGAACCTGAATTGCTTCTTTTGAAACTTTGTAATGGTTGCCATCATACCATATGTGCTCATTTGTATCAGGCTGCTGTTAATCTACATGATATTTTCAAGATCTATCTATGTTGTTGCATGCAGCTGGAGCTTGCTTGTTGTTTTACAGTGTTCTTTTGTATGATAATGTCACAATTTATTCAATCATTCCACAATTTATTCAATCAAATTCCATTTGATTGAATTTATGAATCAAAATCATTATTGAATTTGAATAATTCAATAATCATTTTGAATTTTTCAAAATTCCCACTGTCAGTGGTAGATTCTGGTTTTGGAATGTTATGAATAATCTTGCAATAACACTTTTTTGTAAATATATGTGCTTATTCCTATTGGGTATGCATTATAAAAATACTAGGGTATATTTCATGTGCGTATTTGTTTTTTTTAAAGATAATGCTCAACAGTTTTCCAAAGTTGTAGTAAAAATTCTATTTCTATGTAAAATACCATTTATAGAAATATGCCTCCATTGAGAGTTCTAGTTCGCCCACATCCTCATCAACACACAATGTTGAACTTAATCTCATCTTATCCTTTCTCCCCCAAATCTGTTTCTTCTACATCATAGTGACAGAGCTGCATTCCATATTTGTGTGTCTGCACTCATTTCTCTGTTTCAGTCCCTAAATTCAATAAAGCACAAAGCACAATTATTCTATTTCTAAATATGTTTCTAATGTATCACTTCTCCCTCCTCTGTTGTAACTTTCCTACTCTAAACAAACGCAATATCTCACTTGGGTGACTGCAGTCGCTTTTCAGCTAGTATTTCCTTTTTTTTTCTCCCTTCAATCCAGTCTTCATACAGAGATCAATGGGGCATCCTGAGATGTGTTCAAAAGTAAATCATACTATTTGACATCTTGTTTAGAAACCCTTCATACAAATTGTACTATAATTCTAATGTTTTAAGGTTCATTCTTTAGTACGTATCGTAACATTATTCTTTTTATCGTTAAATAGCATTCCATTGTATAGATATGCCACATTTTTGTTTATCATTTCTTTTTTCTGATACACATTTGTGTTATTCTCACCCTTTGGCTACTGTAAATAGAGCTTCTATGAACATTAGTGTACGTTATGCTAAATGGAAGAAGCCAGACACAAAAGGCCACCTATTATAGGATACCATTTATATAAAATATCCAGAGTAGACACATCTATAGCAAGAAAAAGCAGATTTGTGGTTTACAGGAGCATGGAAGAGGAATAATAAGAGTCACTACTTAATGAGTATGAGAGTTCCATTCAGGGTAACAAAAGTTCAGAAATTAGATAATGGAGGTGGTTGAATAACACTGATTGTAGTTAATGCCATAAAATCAAACACTTTAAATACTAGATTTTATGTATATTTTACTACAATAAAATTAGATTATACTGAGGGTTGCACAACTCTTTACTAAAATCATTGAGCTTTGCACTTTAAATGTGTGAATTTTATAATTTGTTATTTATGTGTCAATAAAGCATTTTCTTTAAAGCCCTTCATATAATTCTCATTTACTTTTACAAAATACCAAACTTGTCATCTTGAATGATCTCACTCCTTTTGATCCATCATTCTCATTTGGAGCCGTTCGTCTCAAGTTAACTAACCTCAGACCCTTTTTAATCTCTTTTAAGTTTCTGTAACACATTGCATCTTCCTTACATTGAGCCTTCTATGCTTGCCATTCTCTCTGCCTGGGACATTATTCATCTGGATTCTCCCACATGGCAGAATAATTCTTTCACTAACTTTCACTTTGAATCTCATCCCTGTAGATAGATCCCTCCGCACCCTGTACAAGTCACCCTCAGGTCGTGCCTTCTGCACTCACATCCATTCCGTTTGCTCTCCCAAGACTCCTACGTCATCATCTCATTACCAATTATCCATTTAACATCTATCTTTCCCCCACTAAGGTATAAGCTCCATGAGGGTGGAGACTATGACTACTTCATCTACTTTTAATAGTATCTGGCACACAATGCTTAAGAAATATTTATCAGAAAGAAAATTATGAACGCACGTCTCTCACTGGTCTACATTTGAAGGTGACATTTCAATACATGCTCAGAATCAAGTCACTCCTGACACTTCTGTGAAGAATTCTGACTATGCCTGACCCATCTAGAACTCCAGCAAATGTTTTTCGGATAAACTTTAGAAATGTCATCTGAGTCTCACGTTACTAAATGAAAAAGATTTCTTACATAAAATATGCCCTTCAAATTATTTTAGTTTTCTTAATGTTCAAAGATTTTATTATTTAACATCAATGCTATTATTAATATAAATCACTGTATTTCAATCTATTTCAAATACCACATAGCCATATTTCTGAATGTTCTAAGTTACAGCAACAAAGTAAATTACTTTTAATTTTGATGTTTTCACAATTAAATGACTCATAAAACTGGTTAAATTGTAAGATAAATGGACTATAACCACCTTAAGCCACCTTCTCTGTACATGGCAAATATGTTAGACTTTCTGTAATGGTCTTCATCTATTAAATCCAGAGGATAGGTTAAATGGATGTTACGTCCTCTGAGTTCTCCTGGCCTCAGGACCTTTTCATACAGAAATCCTGTCTACAGATTGCTCAATAGTTGCCAATTTATTCAGTTCTTCCACTTTCAAAAGAGCAAACTTAAAAATGGGCCACCAGAGTACATTTTAATTTTAATGGGAGTTATACTTCTCTGTTTATATATTTTCTTATTACTGGCCTAGATTTTTTTAAGTCATAACAAATCAGAATTATGTCTTAATATTTTAGCATTCTTTGACATTACATTTTGCAAGGAGATACAATTCAAATTGAACTTGGGAATTTATACACATTGGTAATTAGTTGACCCTTGTAAATTGCACACTTTATTTCCCCATTCTGAGATTTCTGACATACTGTGTCAAGACATGAAACTCTAAGTCAAGATGTGGGGAAATATGTGCCAAAATGTTATGGCTTAGTTGAAAACACAGCTGCTGACAAAAAAAGATAGGAAAATTGTAGGCTTTTTGTGTATCACAGCCAGCAGAGATTGCACCTTCTCCAAATAGCAACAGTACTTGTAAAAAGTATGTGAAGTCAAGTAGCATCTATTCTAACTATTTCATATTTGTGAAACACTTCTCTCATGTGGCTATAAGCTCCCTGTGTGCACAGCTGATCTCACAGTTCTTTTCCACTCTCATAGCACAGTGGCAGTCACCTACTGTGAGGATAAATGCTTACTGTTTAAAGTCAGAATGATTCAATCATAGTAATAGTTATTGGCTGCCTATTCTATGTCCCAACACAGGCTGATACAGAAATTGCTTTCTATCCCAAGGGGATACCCTCGATGCTTTTTTACGTAGGGAATATTTTTCAAATATTGTCATACAAAGCTGAAGCACTGGGCTTTGAAGGTATGTAAAGTAGTCCTGAAATTCATCTGTGGATGTACGTTGGCCCTGACACATCTTCCTGGAAAGGAGGTGGAATTAACTAACTGCCTTATTCCCAGGGATAGGAGAGTTGAGGTTTTGGGGTAACAAAAAGTAAACCTGTCTCTGAATATTAGGAAACTGGAATAATCAGTGGAATGCTTTAGTATTTTCATTAATAAAGGCACAGATTTTATTACAATGCTTTTATGTCCTAGCAACACCAAAATTTGTCCTAATCTATTGATAAACACTAAACTGAGAGATCTTCATTCTATGTGGAAAGTAAAAATATTGATTCCTACTATATTCTGGGTTCTGTGTGAAACACATCACATAAAGATGGGCATTTTGCTCTGGAAATAAATTTAGAGGTAGGTTCTTTCCACCCATTTCACATAAGATAAAACTTAGACTTAAAAAAATAAGTATCTTTTCCAATTTCACAGAACTAAAAACAAGATGAGCCCTACAAAAAGGATGTACAATGGGATGGACTTTTCCACTTCTCCTTTCTATTGTATATAACTGCATGAAAAAGGGTGGTATGCCTTAATATTGTTACAACTAATTCGTAAAAGTACTAGAATTAGAAAAATAAATATTAAAGTAGAACAATTTCACATTTTCAGTTATTATATTTACTGAAAATTTAACAGTAGCTGCATAAAAGTAGTTGATGTCGTTATCTTTTCTTCCAACAGAAAAACAATAAAATCTATATAATTTGATTTTACATTTGAAGTAAGTGCTAATCACAATAACCTATAAAATTATACTCTGGAAAGTTTTCTTGTAAAACAAATGTAACTGTTTTTAATTAGACTACATTGTATGCACAATGTCACATATGATGCTGAAATGGGAAATTAAA
Source organism: Piliocolobus tephrosceles (assembly GCF_002776525.5). Taxonomy (NCBI): domain Eukaryota; kingdom Metazoa; phylum Chordata; class Mammalia; order Primates; family Cercopithecidae; genus Piliocolobus; species Piliocolobus tephrosceles. The sequence goes on along the minus strand of NW_022333985.1, from coordinate 14,182 downwards.
GGATTCAATCTCATTGGCCTTAATTCAAAATAAAAAAATAACATCTCACTTTGGGGTTTAAGCAATAAATACAGCTTTAAAAGTTCTGTTTTTGAAGTTTCAGTTGGTCTTTTTTTTTTTATCACTTGGAAGTTTCAATTTTTAGCACAAGCTACCCCCTATATATACACAACTGCTTCTCCTGCCCAGAAAATAATGTCATTATAAAAGCAGTTTTGAGAGGGTAAAACACAAAGCAATAGAGAAAAGAAAAGAAAAAAAAAAAAAAACTCTTCAGGTATTTTCTCTGTAAAGATGTTTGGAGTAATTTCAATAGCTCTATGTCGTTTGTATTGCATAGTGCATTTACTATAATTACTTTTTTCTCAGATAGCCACTGCCGAAATCACTCCTGCTTAGCTTCCATCAGCAATGGATTGGGTTACCTAGGAGACCTGCTCATATTCAAATAATCTAAAATAGAATAAAAATATTATTAAAATTTTGCTAAATATGCCAATGCTCAGATATTTTATATTTGATATAGGTTGGATATTTTCCATTAAGAAATACAAGAAAGACATAGGACCTCATTGCATAGAAGCATTTTTTTATTCTACATTGCCTGTAGGAAAAATTGTACACTTCCTCTAAACTGCTATAAAGGTTTCTCTATTACTCAAATCTAACTTGCTTCTCGTGGGGTTTGCATCCTCCTAGGTGAAAGGCTAGGACTAGATACTGGACAAGAGGAAGTTAGAAGTGTTAAGAGTGAAACAAAGCTTCAGGAAGTATTTATTTTTCTTTCTCTGGAGCAGAGGCTAAGCATAGGACAGAGGTCTTAGAGCAATCTTCAGGAGCCTGTGGTATAGACATCCCCAGTGTGTATGGATAAAGAAATCAAGGTATCCATAAGCTTGGAAATAAAACTGAGGTTGAAAGCCATTTATTAAGCAGTCATTTGGTGTTTTAAAATGAAGGATCTAGAACAGAAATTAAAGTGTTACATTCCGTAAGTCTTTGTCTTGCTTTGTCTTATTCATAGAAGGCATTATTAATTGATCATTTAACCATCATTGAGATGAAATGCTGTAACACACTCCTCTGCTGTGATCACCTACTGTAGACTTGCCAGGAAAGTTAAAACTGAGCTAGTAGAGCCAGAAAGTGTGAGGTAGATAATTAAACGATTATAGTTAAATTCCCTTCCTGACAATTTGAAAACTTGTATGTGAGTTTAATTCTCGTGAGGAATTTATCTCTTCATAGCATCATTTAGTTTTGCTTTTAATTTTTTTTCTCCATCGTTTCACAGACTATGTAATTTTTTGTTGCTGTAAGTCAAACATAATGTACATGGTAATAAGAACTGAGGTAAGTAAACATTTTGTATGATTATTTATGCTAATCTGGCTAGGAGTTGGGCTATGTTTAATATTTTATGTAGCTCTAGTTGCCAGAGCCTCAAAGTCTTCTGATTTTTTTTATTATTATTATTTTAATCTTGGCCACTCACTTTGGCCTCCCTAAGAACTTCACCTTTGTGGAGGCTGAAGCAACTTTCTCTCGGACGCACATCCATCATGCTGACTTCTGATTAACACTAGTTCTGGGAATGCATCTAAGATTTCTACTTTCACATACCCGGAAATTCTGCCCTTAGGTCAAAACAACTTTGATGTTATTGTAAACTTTTACTGACCATAAATCCTGCCCTTAGGCAGTTTCCATATGGTATATAAACCCTACGTCTGCGGACAGGGATTCACCGTCTTGTCCCTTGGCTGCTCAAGACATGGCTTCTGTTTGTAAGTCCCTACAATTAACGAATGTTTCTTTCAGTGAAACTGGATTTGTCAGCCTCTTTATTCTTCCCCTTAGCGTCCTAGGCCTTTGCGGGTAGGTTTGCATAGACCTGCTCACTGCAGAAACATTTCCGTGTCTATGTCTTGCAGCACATTTAACTGTAATTCGCTATTTTTACACTAGACCCTTAATGATGTGAAGGTAATATGTGTATGGGTGAGGGGGTGAAGCATTCTATAATCTCATTATTAAATCTCA
>NW_022333985.1:0-12039 GCF_002776525.5 Piliocolobus tephrosceles | reverse complement strand
GTCCTCCTTCACATCCCCTGCAAAAAAAAAAAAAAAAAAAAAACACCTTCCCCCTTGCCCTCATTTGATGAGATACAAAAGCAGTAGGAGGCTGGCATGGGAAGAAATGACTTTCCCTATTTGGGAAAATCTCTAATAAAGCCTTTTTCTCAGAAGGTGTTTGTTAGGGAAAATGCTCTAGGCATTAAAAAATAAAATAAAATTGCTCTTCCCTTTCCCCTGCCAGAGGCAAGAGGGTAGGTTTCTCAGATCCTCACCAGGAGAACTCAGTGGGGCTCATAGTGGGGCTCATAAAAGTGTGAAGAGCAGTAAGACTGCAGCTCCTATAGTTTCTCATTAGTCCACGCTCAGCCTCCAACAATTGATCAACATGACCATGTAAGTTGTCCCACCAGTTTTTTACTCCATTGACTCCCGTTTCAGGTAAGCAGGTGTTGGCAATGACTCTGGATTCACCTGTCTCCACATTTTGAGTTGCTGAAAAACCTCAGTTCCCTTGTCCAAGAAAAGTCACACATTTTCAATTCTTTGAATGCTGTTTTCTTCTTGCAAAAATAAGAGTAAAAACTCCTAACCTCTGTACATGTGAAAACTGAAACTGAGTCGTTTAATTTTCTTTTAACATAAGTAATTGAATGGTAGCATAAGGAAAAATACAAAAACTTTACCAGTAATAAGAACGGAGCTGTTACCACCCATCTACTTAAAGGGATGAAAGGAAGCAAAGATTCCAAGAAGAGAAAATTTTATAGTGAATTTGCTCTTTACAAGAGCTGTTCCCCCACACACACCCCCCAGGGGAGCAAAGTTTAAGAGATACCATACAGTAAAGAAGTCAAGTAGATAAAAACTCCAGTACGGAGTGTGGTGGCTCACATCTTTAATCCCAGCATACTGGGAGGCCAAGGTGGACAGGTAAGTTGAAGTCAGGAGTTCAAGACCAGCCCGGCCAACAAAGTGAAACCATGTCTCTACTAAAAATACAAAAATTAGCTGGGCATGGTGGCGGGTGCCTGTAATGCCAGCTACTCAGGAGGCTGAGGTTGTCGAGATCACACCACTGAACACTAGGCTGGGCTACAGAGCAAGAGTCCATCTCGGGGGAAAAAATACCCTTCAATATCCATCATTTCTTCTGACTGAACTACTATGATTCCTCCTTGACCATCTTATTGGCAGACTGCAGAAGGGCAAAGGTTGAATCTGGTAAATAAAATGTTTCCAGCACAGCTGCAATTGTTGCTACCGACACTCATTGGTAATAACAGCAATAATCAGCCAGGGTCATAGGAGGATAGGGAGAGTGATATCAGGGAGGAGAAACTTGGCTACCATGGGAAAATTCCCAGAACAGAAGAATTCCTGTGAGCTGAAGACTACCTCATTTATGTCTAGCAAATGTTCATAGTTGTGAATTGAATAGATTATAGGCTAGATTAGAAAAGGCATAGTCAGCAAGAAAAAATTTAATAAAGTCTTGAAAGCAGGCATATGCCTGATTTATTCCACATGTAGGGTATTCCTCAAGTTTTAAAGCCCTCATATAGTCTCTGCTGCTGTAGCTTTTAGCCATCTCTGTGGTTTAGTTCAGATACCATTTTTTAAAATAAAACTCATTTCTCATAGAAATTAATCTTCACTTTTTCTGAATTCCTATAGCAGGTTTTGATTCCCTCACATTTCTAATACATTCCATCAGTCATTATCAGATTTTATATAGATATTCTTCATCATTAACGTATTTAAAATCACTTATTAAAGTCCAAGCATGGAAAAATGAAACTACATCACATTGTAATTTAAGTTAGGAATAATCTGGTACGGTTTGTTGTAGAAGTCAGAATTGCGAAAATAAGTCATGGCTAATTGACAAAATGCTAGGCCAGGCCAAGTGTGCCAAATTAAGGAGTTTGAAAATTTTCTGGAATCCTCAAGCGTTTCTAAAATATGTAGCTATACATATATCTAATTCACTGTATGTCTAATTTGACCTAATAGATTATGTAGTAACTGGAACTAGGTATTATTTTATCTTAGTCCTTAAGTTCCTCAAGAAACTGGTCAATTACTGTTAGATTGATTCATTTCTCTGTGAAAACAAAACTGAGGCTCAGAATAGTCAATGATTGCCCATGATCATGTAGCTAGATGGGGCACAGATCATGTTCTGATTCCTAGTTTTGACCACTACGTTACAACCTGTTGCAATTTCCTTTTTATATTTCTGTTAACGTTCCTGTGCATGGTATCAACTAGTATAATTTCACAGTACAATGCTTAACACCTGCTTTCTGCTAGACTATGCATATTAGTGTATTTTCTTTGCAAATGAGTCACAAGTGATTAGCAAACGTTAGGGAAATAAACTGAGTGGATGGCAGGAGAAAGGCATTGGTTCTCATTAGCTCTTTCTATTTACACTCAATAAGTCCCAAAATATTTCATCTAGACACAAATTACATAAAAGAGGAGTCCGTGTAAATGAATTGCCTGCCCAAAAAAATTAAAAAGAAAAAAATAGTAAAAGAGTGAAGTGCCACTTGATAATCTAGAGGTAGAATAAGTTTACAGTTAACATGCTTATATCTTTAGAAATATGTACGTAGAACTTTTGTGATTGGCCCGAGAATGATTTTAATACTTTAGATCTGAGGTTTTCAACCTTTGTGTTCACCGTGCCCTTAGTATCTCAGTGATTTTTTTCATAGTACCCCAAGCCAAAAGAAATAAATCCTGTTTAGTAAACACTTAGGTCCAAATAACGTTTATTTCCTGAAAAATTAACAGTCACCTAAAAAAATAGGAGACATTAAATACAATTAAACACCATTACTTACTGAAAGTATGTATGTACCTGTTTTCCACTGTAAAACTTTTCAAACCTCAGAATTAGACTGGTGGCAGCCACCCTCATTACCTATTTCTTGTTATTCAATTTATAACTCATAATTCATAATTTAATTCATAGTTGAATTCAATTTATAATTCAATTCATAGTTGGATTCAATTTATAATTCAATTCATAATTTAATTCAATTCATAATTAAATAATTAATTAATAAGCAGGCTTCCATCATTTCCTCATTCTGATTCTCTATATTGTATATATTAGAAGATACATTATTATTTATCATAATATAAATTTTGCTCCTGCCCCTTGCCCAACTGTTCTATAGAATTTTAGTAATTTTATTGATGTAAAAAATTTAAATGTGGTAAATAAATTTGATACATAAATTCACGCTCATTGTAAACTTCAAAATCCAGATGAATAAAATCCCTCTCAATTTTCTACCCATATCCACTAACTACTGCTACAGGAATGATGACTATTGTTAACAATTTAAGGTATAAATTTCCACTGAAATAATTACATATGTAGATTTAGAAGTATATGGTCACATTGTGTATTTTATATTAAAAATACTAGATTGCAGGTATTAAAATTTTTCATTTACCCATTTTGGAGAAATCATTCTATCTAAACAAGTATGAACTTACCCGGGCCTCCTTTCTGCTATTGAATACTGACGTGCGTGTTATGCTGTATAACTTCCTTTCGTCTGTCCGGGTCCAGTCTCCACTCTTCTCCACTCTGCTCTGTGTCCTGGGAAACTGACCTAAAATGACTGCCTGAAAGAGCTCTTGATCCTCAATACCTTCCTTGCCCTGTGGTTTCTGATTGTATCTGTCAGTGCAGTGAAAGCCACTGGCAGCAGATACAGAAAGAAGAAAAGCAAAGTTGAGACACTTACTTCCCACCTTCCTGCATACTTGTTATCTATTTGTTTGCCATCTTCCCCCACCAAGGGTCATACCTTTTATCAGGTGGCCTTCTACACACAGCTGTCATGAGTTTCCCATTAGGTCAAGAGATACTGGGAGTTTTCCATAGTTATAAACTCCAGGATGCTACATTTCCCTTTCTGGCGTTCCTAAACTTGTACTCATATCATTGTAAACAATGCCTTTATTAAAATATGTTCAGTTACTTAATTTGAGTGTGGCACTTGTTTTCATCTAAGTCTTTGATGCATGAGGAATTGCTGTATTCAATCTTTACTTACACATTTAACTTCCTACAGTGTGTGATATTTTGTACAATGCTACAATGAACATCTTTAAATGTTTTTATAAGTACTGTGAGTATTCTTTTATAATGAATATTCTTTTATGGTTGATACCTTGAAGAATAGTTTTGGGATTAAAAAGTAGCTTCAATTTAAAAACTAATACACATGGCTGAAAGTCCTACCAAAGGTGGGGGAATAATTTATTCTCTCTCTGAAACTAAATGAAAGCATATATTTTTCTATCCCACTCACCAACAATGAATTTTACAAACCTTAACATGTATAAAATTTTAACTTTCAATTGTTTTAATGTGTGTTCACTGATTAGTAATGAGAAATGACCTTCTTGTAATATGTTTATTAGCCACTGATGCTTTCTTTCTGAATAGTTAATTCAAATCTTCTGCCGTTACCATGGGTAGAGGGAATGGTAGCTGGAGTGATATGAGAAACACATGGAGCAGAACTCAGGTTTTCCAGGCAAAGCATAATAACCAGCCAGCCCTGGCCAATTCGCTAACTGAATGCAAACACCTGAGTAAGCCCAATTCTGATCAGTACTTCTGTCCCAAATCAGTGGAACCTATTGGCTGGGGTGTAGATTTATGAGGGGGAAAAAAAAAAGCATTGCTACTTTAAATCCTAAGATTTAGTGGTTTGTTAAACAGAAACAAATAATTGATAAAATCATCTGAATCACTTTTTTAAAACATTTTATTTATTGTGTTATTAGTGCTTTTAGGAAACTCCCTACCCTCAAGAATACTGCTTCTCCTCTAAGATTCTCAACTGGTAGCTGTTTCACTTTCCTTACTCCTAATACTATGGAGATGCGAAAGATACCCTCTGTGTCACATCCAATCTCTTTTCTTCCCTTTTCTTCCAAAATGCCTAGCTCCAATGATGTTCCTTCTTCATCCCTAGGAACAACAGATTTCAATTTGATGTCATCCTCCTTCTAACAAATATCATAGACACTTAGGCTCATCTCACATCCCATAGAATTTCGGCTGTCTGTCCCACATGACTACTTTCATAACTCTCGATGCTTTAAATATTGACATGGATAACTCACCCAACAATCATATTTGTACCCTAGAACTTACCATTACTAATAAGCACAAACTTTCCATAGTGTCAATTTCAATTCCTCTCTAATTCCGCACCTTCACTAGCTTACATGCTCTAAGATCCCAACACCAATAACCAGAACTTAAGGTTTACTGTCCCTCTTGTATTACATTATTCCTCTCTTATTTCTTACCTTCTTTTGTATCTTTACCCAGCTTAAATTTCATGGTAAAACATTATAATCAATCCCTCACCTATGTCTTCAACTCCCTGAGTAACAACACAATCCTAGTTCACATTCTCTGCGTACCTGGAACCTCTACGTACCTACTTGAGCTTAGTGGTGTGAAACACACTATCATGCAGATTGTTCACATACAGAAGCATGTTTGCCAGCTTCTTACATACTCCTATGGCTGCTCAACAATTGTATTAGGTGTTTCCATTCTCCATTCAATCTGCCATCTTCCTAGATGACCATTTCAGACCCTGTCCTTTCTTCACAAACCTCCAAAATCTACACTCTTATCTGATGAGGTCAGCTCTTGCTTTATGAAAGAAATTCTAGCAGCCAAAATACCTTCTGGATGTTTCCACCACTATTACAACCTTGTAATAGTTTTTTATGACAATATATACATTTTTCCTGTTTCATTAGAAATAAATTATTCATGCTTCTATCCAAAGGCAACACCCTCAGTTCTACAATAGATTCTACTATCACCATTTTCCTAAAGTACCCCATTTCTTCAATTTTTACCTTTGTTTTATTTATTTTTAGTTGTGTGCATGATCTTTCACATCTATGTGAAAGATGTAGCTTTTTCTCTTATCTTAAAACAAATTAAAAAACTGCTGAGCTCACTGCTGATCCTGCCTCTCCCTCTGCTTTATATAAAAACCTGGTTTTTTTCTTTACAACAACACTCCATACAACACTTCCTTCCCTCTTTTATTGTAATGCTTCTTTTCATATTACCCCTTGAGCCCATTCCAAGCAAGCCTATTGCTCGTCACTGTAAAAGACTTCCAATACAAGGTCAGCAATGACTTCTTAATCACTGATTACAACAGTCAATTCTTAGTCTTCATCTTGCTTGATCTATCTGCAGTATTTGCCATTCTCATCTATAATACGCAATTTGTAACTTTTTCCATACTGTCACCACTCTCCTGAATGTCCTTGTATACTCTTATCTTTGCATTTGCTTCACTGTGTTCTCTCAATTCCTGCTCTAAAAACATTGGAATGCCCAAAAACTTAGTCCTTGGATTGCTTAAGTGTTAAAAATTTGACATGTGTACACCAACCAAATATCATTTTGTCATGCATTTTTAAATGCAGTTTTTATACTAGAGATTTTTAAGTTTATACCTTGTAGCTAGATTTAACACTGATTCAAAGACTTTTATAGTCAGCTTTCTACTTGATATGTATACTTAGTTTTCTAATACGCAACTCAAAACAATCATACCCCAAACTTAGCTCTCAGACTCTAACATGTCATCAATACCACCACTTCTTCTTACAATCTTTGCCATCTCAGTTTAAGGCAACTGTGATCTTTGTTTTATAAACCTGTGAAATTGTATCTGTTACTTGCTTCTTTATAGAGGCCAAAATAGGCTTAGCACAAAATATATTCCTAGTGTGATAGATTTTAAAAATATCCTCTTTAAAAGGATACTTAAGATGTCCTCCTAAATGTATTCAATTAACATTTTCTTTGTCCTAACACCAATATTAACACACCTTTTTTTTGGACAGATGTCTGATATTCTTTTATTTCTTTGCTACCTCTATTAATGAGTCATTTTATTTTCTAAGATTAAATGTTTAATGCTCTTTTAAACAAAAGAGCTATTTAAAACCCAGTTTGAAACTAAGCATTTAAATTGTTTTTAGATATTGACTTGATTTGTGATTACTGAGATGTTTAAATCATTTTTATCAACTTCTTTTATGTTTTCTACTCTCTCTGCTTTAAAAAATATTATTCTTGTCTTTTGATGAATTCATGCAGCTACCTTACATTTATTTTTCTCTAATGGTTTGAAAGTCTGACATCTCATTAGTATTTTTTAAATGGTTCCCCTTGAAATTTTAACATGTGTATTTAAGCTTTGCTACTTCTATGCAATGCCTTTGTTAATCATTTTCTTTATATTTTTCTCATGTAAATCAAGAATCTTAGCAATTATTTTGCTCTTCCTCCCACTCCCTGCCATCTTCTGTATCCGCACATTGAAAAGCCTCCTCTACATTCAGATAAGCAAAACATTAAATCCAAAATCAAAGGTCCTATTGTTTTCTTCAAAAGCTACCTTTATTTATGCCTAAGCATAAATTATACCGGTTTTATTGTTCTTCACTATTTCTTATACAATCTCTCTCTCAGACTTATTGCTCCTTTTTTCAAAATGTCTCCTCCAGTAATTCTTCCAGACAGGGGTGGACATTGGGAAACACTGTGTGTTTAGGCATGCTTTCAGTGTTTTTATCTTGTGCTCACAGTTGAATGTTGGTTTGGTTAAATAAAGAGTTCTAGTGAAATAATCATACTGCACATTTGACAGATAATTCTTCAGAGTCTTGCACTTACTATTACTAATGAGAATTCAGGTGTCTATCTGCTGTTATTCATTTCATAGCAGCCTCTACTTCCATCCCATCCCGTAGAACTTCCAATGGAGTTCTCCTTGGTGTTCTGAAATTTCTTTCTGATATGACAACGTATTGATCATTTTAAATTTACTTTCTTATTTTAGGTAGACAATACAAATCTAAGGACTTGTGCTTCCTTTTCAGAGCCTTTAAAGGAACTTTTAAAAATTATGTGTTAACTATCTTTCTTCCTACTCTCCCCACTCTGTTGTCACTTTTGTGTATAACAAGTACTGATGGTTGATGGAATTCGATGTCTTCTTTTATGTATTAAATTTTATTTTCTCTCCTTGCCTTCCTCTCCACTTCCCTGTCCCTATTGTGTTATACACATACACACACATACTCACACACACTTGTGTGATGTATTGTAGAATTCATTGACCAATATCTCAGCTCGCTAATTGACTGAATTTAGCTGACTTCTTTTAACCTTATCTATTGATGTACCACCCAATATTCTTTTGATTTTTATTTTTCAACTTTCATATTTCTCATTTCAATGATATGCATTTAGACTTTTATACCCATAATTGTATTAATAATTTCATAATATTTTAAAGTCTGCCCACATATGTTCTGGAAAACACAAAGTGATTGCACACTGTTTTGTCTTATTCTCTTATCTTCATTTATAATATCCAACTTATCCCATCATGTTATAAGTATTTTTTTAACTTCATATGATTTTTATATCTTGTATATTTTTCCTTTTTTAATACATTCTTCATCTCTGGAGCTCTGTCTTGTTTTGGTTTAGTATCAGTTTTCCAATGTCATTCAAGTAATTTGGGTACTGGAAGAATTGGAATAATTGATTACAAATACACCGCAGTGCAAGAAACAGGGTTCAATAAATTCAAGATCTCATTTGTTCAAATAGGATTTAATGTTCACTGCCAGTCATATATCGGCAGAAATAATATTTCCCAGAAATAACGAAGGGTCACAACACAAGTCAGAATCAATCATCCTGGGAGAAATCATAGAGATTATCGTTGCCAAGGAAACTTTTTTGTTATACAATTACTTTTATTTATGTTAAACAAAACTTTGCCTTATCTAGATAGCATATGACTCAGTAATAGAAATTCCTGTACACATTATAATGTATGTAGTGATTTATATCACTGAAGCAACCCTTGTGAACTAAGCAATTAGTATCAGATAATGAGTAATAATTTCAAATGAAGACAACGCAGAATCAACACTTCATTTTGATGGTGACAGTTCCAGAATGTCAAAGAGATACTAGACCCAGAAATGATCATTAAATTACCTACATTCACTCATTTGTTTGTAATTATTAAGGATTTACATGCAAGAAGAACTTAGAGCCCCCACAGTCAGAGATATTGAGCGTGCAATAATTATTTCGTGCCTACCAAATGACTAGACACAATCTCAAAAGCCAATTTAAATCTAATGGTTGAACTAATCAATCCCAAGTGAAGAAGAGAAAAAGTGTGAAAATTTTTAAATGGACTATAAGAGTAAGACAAAAAAATTACCCATAGTAGCCTTATAGAAGTATTGCAATTTCCATTCTAGGAAGTATTATGATTTTTTTTTTTTTTTAGTATTTCTTATAAAATAAAAAGAGAGTTAAGAGAATCTATTTTCAACTTTAGTTAGCAATGACCTTATCTTTGAACTCAAAGTCATTGAAAATATTATTGAGTATTGAGATTCACTGTTATTTATCAAATACAAATTCAATTGTGTTCTATATGAAGTAACAACTTGTAGAAAGAAGCTTATGGGCTTGAGAATACAAGACATGGTGAAGATGTCACACAGAAAGAAAGTTAGTTCCTGTATCAAAAGTACAAAAGTGAAATTACAAAGTATTCCTGTGGTATTGACTGTCATCAAAGATGAAAATATATAAAAATAAATAGCAAATAAAGTGACATTAGAAACTCTTCAGAATTGGAGTATTCCCTTGAAGCTACATGTGGGTGAAATGTGAACCTTCACAATAAGGCTTCATTGTGAAGTGAAAGAAAGCTTGTAGAAATGAACACGTGTCCACTATTATTTGCCTATAATTTTGAATTCCAATGTATGAGAAGATTTTTTTTTTTTTTTTTTTTTTTTGCATAACCCACTTGGCAGACTAGCATGACCTAATCTAAGACAACCTAGAATCTTGATATATATCAATCAGTGAATCAGATATTTCTTCTGTTGAAGAAATATCAGTGGCCCTGCCCTTCCTATGAACTGTTAATCATATATTATGTATCTTCCTTTGAGAAATTTTGAAATCTGAACTATAACTTGTTCCAAGTGTTTTAAGAAGAGATAGTATGGCTCATGTCTGTAATCCTAGCACTTTGGGAGGCCAAGGCAGGCAGATCACCAGGTCAGGAAATCGAGACCATCCTGGCCAACATGGTGAAACCCTGTCTCTATTAAAAATACAAAAAAACTAGCTGGGCATGGTGGTACGCACCTGTAGTCCCAGCTACTGGGGAGGCTGAAGCAGGAGAACTGTTTGAACCCAGGAGGCAGAGGTTGCAGTGAGCCAAGATTGCACCTCTGCACTCCAGCCAGGGGACAGAGTGAGACTCCGACTCAAAAAAAAAAAAAAAAAGAAGAAGAAGAAGGGATGGTAGATCTGTATTCGAGTAGTCAACAAGAAGGCAAAAATTGTATTTCTGTAAACAAAAATAATATGCTATGTGCTATTAAATATACAATTCTATGTATTTATTCTCCATTTATATATCCAATTGAGCATGACCTTTTCAAGCAGCTAATTATTCCAACAGTGTTTCCATGTATGGATTTAGAAACTATGTGCTTATGGTTGTACGCATAGCTGGATATATAGATAGGTATTGATATAATGGTTTTTAGTCATGACTGATTTCTGTCCTGCGAGGATAACTATGAAACACATCTGATGGCAATTCAATGAAATACGCAAGTAATCAATTTGGATAATATTGTTGGAGTTTAAGAAAGGTTTTTAATAAAATAAAAATATAAGACTGATTTTTGCAGATTGTTTCAAGCATTTTTGTACATGTATTATAATAAAGCAAAATGATTTTCCAAAAAGTTTGGTCACTAAGTATTGAGCTCTATCAAATAGTCATGTCAAAGGCAGTCATTTTGTTGCAACACTTCTATATGCATGTTTAAAAACTCATTCCTCTAACTTGAAAATAAAAACCTACATCTTCTAATGCAGTGTAATAGGACATATTCATTGGCATTTCATTACTTTTTATTTGGAAAATGACTATTTGCTACCAGTTCTTCTCTGTGGCAATCCCAGTGCTTTTCCATATGTAAAAACATGACATTACAGTATTAATACCCTACCTTTTATATATGCATGGTTATATATATTTACGTGTGTGTGTGTGTGTGTGTGTGTGTGTGTGTGTATTGACCTGAATCAATTTGTTCATTAGGCAATTATTGGGTTCTTTTAGTAAATATCTGTAGGCTCTGATCATTATACATGGAGAGAACCTTTGTAATTCCTCACATACAGCCCTACTACCAAGTAAATATTATAATTTTAAAAGTTTTGTACTAAGTTTTTCCAAACCTACAAATATTTATTGACAAGCAGGCACAAAAATCACTCCAGAACCTGTTCCTAAAAGTTCAGAGAAGCCTCACTCTAAGCTCCGTCCTCGGGCATTCCAACAGGCCTGTTGACTGAAAGGTTCATCTCTGGTCTGTACAACAATATTTTTACAGCATAATAAGCCAAGCTAGGATTCTTAGGCAACAGAGTGCCACAGGAAATGGGGTGATACAAAACTAAAGAATTATAGCACTAAATTGAGTAGTTTGAAGTTGATGGAATTTCATAACCTATTTATGCTGAAGCAGTATGTATTATTTCTAACAACTATATGTCTTACATATCATGAGTATCAAAAATTTAAATTAAATCTCTCTTTTTTTTTTTTGAGATGGAGTCTCGCACTGTAGCCCAGGCTGGAGTGCAGTGGCCGGATCTCAGCTCACTGCAAGCTCCGCCTCCTGTGTTTACGCCATTCTCCTGCCTCAGCCTCCCGAGTAGCTGGGACTACAGGCGCCCGCCACCTCACCCGACTATTTTTTTGTATTTTTTAGTAGAGACGGGGTTTCACCGTGTTAGCCAGGATGGTCTCGATCTTCTGACTTTGTGATCCGCCCGTCTCGGCCTACCAAAGTGCTGGGATTACAGGCTTGAGCCACCGCGCACGGCCTAAATTAAAT
>NW_022333984.1:0-3242 GCF_002776525.5 Piliocolobus tephrosceles | reverse complement strand
TCCTGATTTGGCTCTCTGCTTGTCTGTTACTGGTGTATAAGAATGCTAGTTTTTATCCTTTTTCACCATAGGCCTCAATGCGCTCCCAAATATCCCTTTACAGATTCCTCAAAAACAGTGTTAGCAAACTGCTCCATGAAAAGAAAAGTGTAACTCTGTGAGATGAATTCACACATCAAAAAGACCTTTCTCCGAAAGCTTCTTACTGTTTTTTTGTTTTGTTTTGTTTTTTGTTTTTTTTTTGTTTGTTTGTTTGTTTTTTTTTTTTTGGTGATATTTCCTTTGTCACCATAGGCTTCAATGTGATTCAAAATATCCTGACTCAGCTACCCCATAAACAGTGCTAACAAACTGATCCATTGAAAACATTGTGTAACTCTGTGAGATGAATTCACAAGTCACCAAGGAGTGTCTCATAAAGTTTCTTTGTAGTTTTTGTCTGAGAATATTTAATTTTTAACAATAGGCTTCAATGTGCTCTGAAATATGCTATTGCAGATTCCAAGAAAACAGTGCTAACAAACTGCTCAATGAAAAGATCTGTGTAACTCTGCAAGTTGAATTCACGCATCACAAAGAAGTTTCTCAGAAAGCTTCTTTCTAGTTATTATCTAGGGATATTTCCTTTCTCACCATAGGCCTCAGTGCACTCCCATATATCCTTTTGCAGATTCCTTGAAAGCAGGGTTAGCAAACTGCTCTATGAAGAGAATGGTGTAACACTCTGAGATGAACTCACATATCTCAAAGCAGTTTCTCAGAAAGCTTGTTACTTGTTTTTATCTGAGTATGCTTCCTTTTTCTCCGTAAGGCTCAATGTGCTCTGAAATATCCTATTGTAGATTCCACGAAAACAGTATTAGTGAACTGTTCCATGATAAGGATGCTGTACCTCAGTGAGATGAATTCACACATCACAAAGAACTTTCTCAGAAAGCTTCTTTCTTGTTTTTATCTGAAGATATTTCCCTAGTCACCATAGACTTCAATGCAATCCAAAATATACCTTCTCAAATACCACAAAAGCAGTGCTACCAAACTGATCCATGAAAAGGATCATGTAAATCTATGAGAAGAATTCACAAATCACAAACTAGTTTTCCAGAAAGCTTATTTCTACTTTTTCCATGAGGATATTTTGTTTGTCACCATAAGCTTCATTGTTCTCTGAAATATCCCTTTGCTGATTCTGAGAAAACAGTGTTAGCAAACTGCTCAATGAAAACAACAGTGTAACTCTGTGAGACGAATTCACACATCACAAAGCAGTTTCTCAGAAACCTTCTTTCTAGTTTTTATCTGAGGATATTTCCTTTTTCACCATAGACTTCAATGTCCTCCCAAATATATCTTTGCAGATTCTACGAAAAGAATGTTAGCAACCTACTTCATGAAAAGAAAGCTGTAACTTTGTGCGTTGAATTCGCACATCACAAAGAACTTTCTCAGAAAGATTCTTCCTAGTTTTTATCTGAGTATATTCCCTTTTTCTCTATAGGCTTCCATGCGCTGCACAATATCCCTTTGCAGATTCCATGAACATAGTGCTAACAAACTCATCCACGAAAAGAATCTTGTAACTCTGTGAGATGAATTAACACATCAGAAAGCGTTTACTCAGAAAGACTCTTTTGAGTTTTTATATTAGGGTATTTCCTTTGCCACATTAAACCTCAATGCTCTCCAAAATATCCCTTTGCAGATTCCATGAAAAGAGAGTTAGCAAACTGCTGAAAGAACGGAATGAAGTATCTCTGTGAGATGAATTCCCACATCACAATGCAATTTCTCAGAACGCATCTTTCTAGTTTTTATCAGAGGATATTTCCTTTTTAACCATAGGTCTCAATGGTTATATCCATGTGCAGATCCCACAAAAACAGTGTTAGAAAACTGATCCATGAAAAGAAAGGTGTAACTCCTTGTAATTAATTCACATGTCACAAAGAAGTTTATCAGAAAACTTCTTTCTAGTATTGATATGACGATATTTCCTTTGTCACCATAGACTTCAATGCACGCCAAATATCCTGTTGCAGATTCCTTGAAAACAGTGTTATAAAACTGCTTAATTAAAAGAACTGTGTAAAAATGTGAGATGAATTCACACATCACAAAGGACTTTCTCAGAAAGCTTCTTTCTACTTTTTATCTGAGGATATTTCCCTTTCACCATTGGCTTCAAGGCGATCCTAAATATCCCTTCTCAGATTCCCACAAAACAGTGCTACAAAACTGATCCATGAAAAGAATCATGTACCTCTGTGAGATGAATTAATATATCACAAAGCAGTTTCTCATAAAGCTTCTTTCTACTTTTTATATGAGGATATTTCCTTTGAAACCATAAGCTTCAATGTGCTCCAAAATATCCCATTGCAGATTCCATGAAACCAGTGTTAGTAAACTGCTCCATGAAAAGGAAGGCATAATTCTGTGAGATGACTTCACACATCACAAAGCGGTTTTTCAGAAAGCTTCTTTCTAGTTTTTATCTGAGAATATTTACTTTTGCAACATAGGCTTCAATGCCATCCACAAAATCCTTTTTCAGTTTCCCAAAAAACAGTGCTACCAAACTACTCCACGAAAAGAAAGGTGTAACTCTGTGAGATGAATACAAATATCACATAGGAGATTCTCAGGAAGCTTCTTTCTAGTTTTTGCCCGAGGATAATTCATCTGTCACCATAGGCTTCAATGCAATCCGAAATATCCCATTGCAGATACCAAGAAAACAGTATTAGCAAACTACACAATGAAAAGAACAGTGTAACTCTGTGAGATTAATTCACACATCAAAAAGTAGTCTCTCAGAAAGCTTCTTTTTGATTTTTTTCTGAGGATATTTCTTTTTTAACCATAGGCTTCAATGAGCACCCAAATATCCTGTTACAGTTTTCGGGAAGACTGTGTTATCAAACTGCTCAATGAAAAGAAAGGTGTAACTCTGTGAGATGAATTCCCACATCACAAAGCAGTTTCTCAGAAAGTTTCTTTGTAGTTTTGGTCTGAGGATATTTCCTTCTTCACTGTAGACTTCAATGCAATCTAAAATATCCCTTCTCAGATTCCCGAAAAATAGGGCTACCCAATTGATCCATGAAAACAATCGTGAGGGGGCGGAGCAAGATGGCCGAATAGGAACAGCGTCAGTCTCCATCTCCCAGCGCGAGCGACACAGAAGACCGGCGATTTCTGCATTTTCAACTGAGGTACTGGGGTCATCTCACTCGGGAGTG
>NW_022333983.1:0-1141 GCF_002776525.5 Piliocolobus tephrosceles | reverse complement strand
AAGAAACTCATTGGTAGCTTGATGGGGATGGCATTGAATCTATAAATTACCTTGGGCAGTATGGCCATTTTCACAATATTGATTCTGCCTATCCATGAGCATGGTATGTTCTTCCATTTGTTTGTGTCCTCTTTGATTTCACTGAGCAGTGGTTTGTAGTTCTCCTTGAAGAGTTCCTTTAGGAATTGAACTCATCTCTGCACCAAGCGGACCTAATAGACATCTATAGAACTCTCCACCCCAAGTCAACAGAATATACATTCTTCTCAGCACCACATCACACTTATTCCAAAATCGACCACATAATTGGAAGTAAAGCACTCTTCAGCAAATGTACAAGAACAGAAATTATAACAAACTGTCTCTCAGAGCACAGTGCAATCAAACTAGAACTCAGGGCTAAGAAACTCAATCAAAACCGCTCACCTACATGGAAACTGAACAACCTGCTCCTGAATGACTACTGGGTACATAACGAAATGAAAGCAGAAATAAAGATGTTCTTTGAAACCAATGAGAACAAAGATACAACATACCAGAATCTCTGGGACACATTTAAAGCAGTGTGTAGAGGGAAATTTATAGCACTAAATGCCCACAAGAGAAAGCAGAAAAGATCTAACATTGACACTCTAACATCACAATTAAAAGAACTAGAGAGGCAAGAGCAAACACACTGAAAAGCTAGCAGAAGGCAAGAAATAATTAAGATCAGAGCAGAACTGAAGGATTTAGAGACACAAAATACCCTCCAAAAAATCAATGAATCCAGGAGTTGGTTTTTTGAAAAGATCAACAAAATTGACAGACTGCTAGCAAGACTAATAAAGAAGAAAAGAGAGAGGAATCAAATAGACGCAATAAAAAATGATAAAGGGGATATCACCACCGACCCCACAGAAATACAAACTACCATCAGAGAATACTATAAACACCTCTACGCAAATCAACTAGAAAATCTAGAAGAAATGGATAATTTCCTGGACACTTACACTCTACCAAGACTAAACCAGGAAGAAGTTGAATCCCTGAATAGACCAATAGCAGGCTCCGAAATTGAGGCAACAATTAATAGCCTACCCACCAAAAAAAGTCCAGGACCAGATGGATTCACAGCTGAATTCTACCAGAGGTACAAGGA
>NW_022333982.1:0-1273 GCF_002776525.5 Piliocolobus tephrosceles | reverse complement strand
TAGAGGTCGACGCTGGTAAAGGGGATATCATCAGTGAAAACCAGGAAAGAAGATTTCTGAGAAACTTCTTTGTGATCTGTGAATTCGTTTCACAGAGTTACATCTTTGTCCTCAAGAAGCAGTTTCTAGCACTCTTTTCGTACAATGTGCAAGTTGATATTTGGCAGCCAACTGGGGCCCAGGGTGAAAAAGGAAATATCATCACATAATAACTAGAGGGAAGCTATCTGAGAGATTGCTTTCTGATATGTGACTTCATCACACAGAGTTCCACACATTGCTTCTTGGCAGAGTTTGCTAAGGCTGTTGTTTTGGATTCTGCGAAGTGATATTTGGGAGCTCATTGAGGGCTATGGTGAAAAAGGATATACACTCAGACAGAAAGTGGCAAGAAGCATTCTGAGAAATTGCATTGCTGTTTGTGAGTGCAACTCACAGAGTTACACTTTTCTCTTCAGCTATCAGTTTGCTAAGGCAGTTTGCTTGGAATCTGCTATGGGATTCTACTTAGCACAATGAAGCTTACGGTGACAAAGCAAGTGTCTTCAGAGGAAAACTGGAAAGAAGCGTTCTTAGAAACTTCACTGTGATGTGTGAATTCATCTCACAGAGTTACACGTATGTTTCATGGAGCAGGCCACTAACCCTGTCTTTGAGGAAATTGAGAAGTTCTAACTTGGATGGCATAGAGTCCTACGCAGGAAAATGGGATATCTTCAGTGAAAAACGGGAAAGAAGCTTTCTGAGAATCTTCTTTGTGATCTGTGAATTCGACTCACAGACTTACATCTTTGTCCTCAAGAAGCAGTTTCAAAGACTCTTTTCGTACAATCTGCAAGTTGATATTTGGCAGCCAATTGGGGCCCATGGTGAAAAAGGATATATCATCATATAATAACTAGAGGGAAGCTATCTGAAAGATTTCTTTCCGATATGTGAATTAATCACACAGAGTTCCACACATTGCTTCTTGGCAGAGTTTGCTAAGGCTGTTGTCTTGGATTCTGCGAAGTGATATTTGGGAGCTCATTGAGGGCTATGGTGAAAAAGGTTATATCCTCAGACAGAAAGTGGCAAGAAGCATTCTGAGAAACTGCATTGCTGTGCGTGAGAGCAACTCACAAAGTTACACTTTTCTCTTCAGCTATCAGTTTGCTAAGGCAGTTTGCTTGGAATCTGCAATGGGATTCTTCTTAGCACAATGAAGCTTACGGTGACAAAGCAAGTGTCGTCAGAGGAAAACTGGAAAGAAGCTCTGTTAGAAACTTCTCTG
>NW_022333981.1:0-1250 GCF_002776525.5 Piliocolobus tephrosceles | reverse complement strand
TGCCTATGTCCTGAATGGTACTACCTAGATTTTCTTCTAGGGTTTTTATGGTATTAGGTCTAACATTTAAGTCTCTAATCCATCTTGAATTAATCTTCGTATAAGGAGTAAGGAAAGGATCCAGTTTCTAGTTGGCCTTACTTATTGCTTTAAATTCAAACTTTCCCTTTAGATTCAAAGAACACATGTGCAGATTTGTTGTATGGGTATATTGCATAATACTGAGTCATGGGGTAGATTTGAACTTATCACTCAGATAGTCAGCATAGTATCCTATAGGTAGTTTTTCAACCCTTGCTCTCTCTGTCCTTCCTCAATTTGGAAGTACTCAGTTTCTATTGTTTCCATATTTTTGTCCATGTTAAACCACTTTTTAAGACCTACTTGTAAGTGAGAACATGTAAGATTTGCTTTTCTCTTTCTGTGTTAATTATATTAGGATAATGGACTCTAGCTGCATTCATGTTGCTGCAAAGAACATAATTTTATTCTTTTTTTACGGATGCCTAGTATTGCATGCTGTAAATGTGCCAACCCTAAATACTCTGACAAAAGGCTCCTAGACTTAGTAAATGACTTCAGTGTAGTTTCAGGATTAAAAAAATAATGCACAAATATCAGGAGCATTTCTATGTATGAGTAACACTCAACCTGAGAGCCAAAACAAGAATGCAATGACAGTTACAAAAGCCACACACACACACACACACAAAACAAAAACAAAACAAAAAAACAGAAATAAAGATAACCAGGGAGGTGAAAGATTTCTACGAGAAGAACTATAAAACGCTACTAAAATAAATTATAGGTAGTGCAAACAAATGGAAAAACATTTCATGCTCATGGACTAAAAGAATCAATATTGTTAAAAGGTTTGTACTGTCAAAGCAACCTACAGATTAAATGTTATTCTTATCAAAAGCCAAAATTGACAAATGGGATCTCATTAAACTAAAGAGCTTCTGCACAGCAAAAGAAACTACCATCAGAGTGAACAGGCAACCTACAGAATGGGAGAAAATTTTTGCAATCTACTCATCTGACAAAGGGCTCATTTCCAGAATCTACAAAGAACTCAAACAAATATACAAGAAAAAAACAAACAACCCCATCCAAAAGTGGGGAAAGGATATGAACAGACATTTCTCAAAAGAAGACATTCATACAGCCAACTGACACATGAAAAAATGCTCATCATCACTCGCCATCAGAGAAATGCAAATCAAAACCACAATGAGATACCATCTCAC
>NW_022333980.1:0-7809 GCF_002776525.5 Piliocolobus tephrosceles | reverse complement strand
TTTGTGGCGTTCTCTGTATTTCCTGAATTTGAATGTTGGCCTGCCCTACTAGGTTGGGAAAGTTCTCCTGGATGATATCCTGAAGAGTGTTTTCTAACTTGGTTCCATTTTCCCCCTCACTTTCAGGCACCCCAATCAGACGTAGATTTGGTCTTTTTACATAATCCCATACTTCTTGCAGGCTTTGTTCATTTCTTTTTCTTCTTTTTTCTCTCGGTTTCTCTTCTAGCTTCATTTCTTTCATTTGATCCTCAATCGCTGATACTCTTTCTTCCAGTTGATCGAGTCGGTTACTGAAGCTTGTGCATTTGTCAAGTATTTCTTGTGTCATGGTTTTCATCTCTGTCATTTCGTTTATGACCGTCTCTGCATTAATTAGTCTAGCTGTCAATTCTTCCACTCTTTTTTGAAGATTTTTAGTTTCTTTGCGCTGGGTACGTAATTCCTTCTTTAGCTTTGAGAAGTTTAATGGACTGAAGCCTTCTTCTCTCATCTCGTCAAAGTCATTCTCTGACCAGCTTTGATCCGTTGCTGGCGATGGGCTGCGCTCCTTTGCAGGGGGAGATGCGCTCTTACTTTTTGAATTTCCAGCTTTTCTGCCCTGCTTTTTGCCCATCTTTGTGGTTTTATCTGTCTCTGGTCTTTGGTGATGGTGATGTACTGATGTGGTTTTGGTATAGGTGTCCTTCCTGTTTGATAGTTTTCCTTCTGACAGTCAGGGCCCTCAGCTGTAGGTCTGTTGGAGATTGCTTGAGGTCCACTCCAGACCCTGTTTGCCTGGGTATCAGCAGCAGAGGTTGCAGAAGATAGAATATTGCTGAACAGCGAGTGTACCTGTCTGATTCTTACTTTGGAAGCTTCCTCTCTGGGGTGTACTCCACCCTGTGAGGTGTGGGGTGTCAGACTGCCCCTAGTGGGGGATGTCTCCCAGTTAGGCTATTCAGGGGTCAGGGACCCACTTGAGCAGGCAGTCTGTCCCTTCTCAGATCTCAACCTCCGTGTTGGGAGATCCACTGCTCTCTTCAAAGCTGTCAGACAGAGTCATTCGCGTCTGCAGAGGTTCTGCTGCTTTTTTGTTGTTGTTATTTAGCTGTGCCCTGTCCCCAGATGTAGAGTCTACAGAGACAGGCAGGTTTCCTTGAGCTGCTGTGAGCTCCACCCAGTTCGAGCTTCCCAGCGGCTTTGTTTACCTACTTAAGCCTCAGCAATGGCGGGCGCCCCTCCCCCAGCCTCGCTGCTGCCTTGGGGTTAGATTGCAGACTGCTGTGTTAGCAATGAGGGAGGCTCCGTGGGCGTGGGACCCTCCCGGCCAGGTGTGGGATATATTCCCCTGGTGTGCCCGTTTGCTTAAAGCGCAGTATTGGGGTGGGAGTTACCCGATTTTCCAGGTGTTGTGTGTCTCAGTTCCCCTGGCTAGGAAAAGGGATTCCCTTCCCCCTTGCACTTCCCAAGTGAGGCGATGCCTCGCCCTGCTTCAGCTCTCGCTGGTCGGGCTGCAGCAGCTGACCAGCACCGATTGTCCAGCACTCCCAAGTGAGATGACCCCAGTACCTCAGTTGAAAATGCAGAAATCACCGGTCTTCTGTGTCGCTCGCGCTGGGAGTTGGAGACTGGAGCTGTTCCTATTCGGCCATCTTGCTCCGCCCCCATAACTTGACTTTTTAATAATAGCTAATTCTGATAGATGTGAGGTAATATCTTGTTGTGGTTTCAATTTTGATTTCTCTAATGATTAGTGATGCGGAACACTTTTTAATATATCTGTTTGCCATTTATATGTTTTCTTTTGAGAAAAGTCTATTCATATCTTTTGCCCTTCTTTTAGATGGGTTTTGTTTGTTTGTTTCATTTTTTGGTTTTTTTTTTCTATTCATTTGTTTGAGTCCCTTAGATATTCTGCATTCAGATGTAAGTAGTTAGAAAATATTTTCTCCCAATTTGTAAATTGTTTCTTCATCCTGCTGTTTTCTTTGCTGTACAAATCTTTTTAGTTTTATAAAATCCATTTTTTCTAGGTTTTCTTTCATTCCCTGTGTTTTCAGGGTCAAATTTAAAAAATTATTGCCCAGGCCTATGTCATGTAGTTTTTCCCGTGATTTCTTCCAGTAGCTTTAAAGGTTCAAGTTTTATGTTAAGTGTTTCATCGGTTTTGGGTTGATTTTTTTGCATATTGTGTATGATAAGGTCCAATTTCAGTCTTCTGCATTTGGATAACCAGTGTTTCCCACACCAGTTATTGAAGAGATTGTCCTTTCCCCTTTGGAATCTTTGCCAGAGTCAGTGGACAGAACATATACGGGTTTATTTCTGGGTTCTCTATTATATTCCATTGGTCAACGTGCCTGTGTTTATAAAACAGCAGTACCATGCTGTTTTAATTACTATTGCTTTGTAGTATACAGTAGATTGAAATCAGGTTGTGTGATGCCTCCAGCTTTGTTGTTTTTGAGTTTTATTTTTAATTGTTAAATACAAATAGATAAATCTGTATAAACAAAATCTCTTTGGGTCCTCAAAATATTTCAGGACTGCAAGGGAATCCTGCCAACCACTGATTTACACTAAAGCCACAGTCCTTTCAATTTTTTTTAAGATTATTATAAGGTGATTAGTTCATCTGATAAAGTTTAAAGACTGATTGCCATGATAGGTTTTGAGATGCATATCT
This sequence comes from Piliocolobus tephrosceles, assembly GCF_002776525.5. Lineage (NCBI taxonomy): Eukaryota > Metazoa > Chordata > Mammalia > Primates > Cercopithecidae > Piliocolobus > Piliocolobus tephrosceles. Next base: position 5,141 of record NW_022333980.1, on the reverse strand, counting down.
ATAAAATAAAGCTAACCTGATACACAGCCAATCAAATGCATAATTATGACTATTCTGTATAACAGTTACGAATAGAGGGTAGTTTCATTTTACACCCTGTCATAAACTTTCACTTGCTCTCTCACATACACACTCCACAGAAGTAGAATTGTCTGGGAGAAGGAAGCTGCTTTGAGGTCCCTATGAAGACTATGAGATTCATATTACTATAATTATCCAGACTTTTTATGTAAAGGGAACATACACCAGTGGTTTTCTTCTAGTCTACATTTCTCTTATGATGTAAAATACCTTTTTTTAATATCCAAATGAAGATTGCCAAAGGTGCGCCCGGTATAGAATTCAGAAATTAGTGACGGAAATAAAAGTGAACCAGAGCTCACTCTGTGAGGGAAGACTTGTGGGTAGGGGGGATGGAAAGAACCATTTTAACATGATGAATCCATTCTCCCTGTTCTTCCAAAGAATTTATGGACTCTTAATATCATTTAATGGAGTTCATAGAAAATTAATTTTCTCAGTCTAATTAACGAAAATAAGGTATCGTAGTCCCACTTGCTTGAGGTCATGCATTCCGTCCAGAAGCCTTCTAAAACTACACTCAGATCAATAACCTCAGCGTGATCTAAATTATATTCCTCCCTGGTCTAACACCGTCAGATTCCATACTCACACATATAATCCAGGTTTTATTCATAGATATGTTCCCCTCTCAGTTTGAATTTGTAATTGGCCCCACAGAACATGATGGGCTATGACTCTACTGATAGGCTTGGAGATAATGAGAGGTGGTAGAGGAGGAGCATGAAGAGAACTTGCTTCTCTCTGAAAGTGACTCTCTCAAGTGATCTTGTACAAGGCAGTACAGCAGTACTCAAGCAAGGCAGTACAGCAGTGAAGAGGCAAGGGGGTCACAGATGTGTTAGCACATACATTGAACTACTGTGCTATTGCATCTGATTGGTAGAATGCAGGTCACATGCTTGTATCCATGTACAAAGGAAGCTAGGAAATGGAATTCTGGCTTTTATCTGAGGAGGTGTGCATCAAAATATCTTTGCAAATATGGATGTTTCATAGAAACCACAAATATAATCAAGATTCTCTATAGGTTGGTTTGGTTTTTTTCAATATTATGATTAATGATGTGTATAATAATAAAGATCAAGCATATGGCATTTTTACTTTTGACCAATGGAACTATTCTAGAAACCAAGACATTTATTCTTACAACTCTACAATCCAGATCTTTGCATTAGTCCGTTTTCATGCTGCTGATAAAGACATACCCGAGACTGGGCAATGTACAAAAGAAAGGGGTTTAATTGGACTTACAGTTCCACGTGGCTGGGGAAGCCTCACAATCATGGTGGAATGCAAGGAGGAGCAAGTCACATCTTACATGGATGGCAGTAGGCAAAGAAAGAGAAATTGTGTAAGGGAACTCCTCTTTCTAAAACCATCAAATCTCATTAGGCTTCTTCACTATCATGAAAACAGCACAGGAAAGACTTGCCCCCATGGTTCAATTACCTCCCACAGGGTCCCTCCCTCAACACAGACAAATTCAAAATGAGATTTGGGTGGGGAGATAGCCAAATCATATCAGTCTTGTTTTCCTCAACTTACTTTAAGGAAACCAATTCAGAAAGTCTAGGTAGTTTATTCAGTTTTGAAGAAATAATAAGTGGCAGAGGACTCGATTCTACAACCTTTCTTGTTTTCCACTATGTCATATTGGAAAGGAACAATTGCATTTGAAATGGAAGTTGAAAATAAGCACAGTAAAAATAATAGGGAAGATAACAAAGAAAGGGGTTCAGCTAGACAGATATGAAATATATGTCCAGAAATGTGAAGGCCTATTTCATGATGCAACCAACTGAGTCTGTTCCTGCATATGCATGTGCATATTCATGTGCACACATGGATACTTCACTGGAAATGATTGAGGAGTGGGGCCTTGCTCTGTCCATTTCACTGGTCGTGTAATGTTAAAATGAAGTCATATGATAAATTTAAATTATCTAATACATTAATCTCTGGTTGAAATATTCCCACAGTTTTAATTTCAAGACAACTTTGTGGTGGGTTTTCATTTTTAAAGGTCATTCTTCACAGTGATCTTGGAGATGGGGTAGTAGCCTTTTGAAATAGATTTAAATAATTGGCCGCAGTAAAAGATATAGTCCTTAGCCCAGTGCGATAGCTCACACCTGTAGTCCCAGCACTTTGGAAGGCCGAGGTGGGTGGATCACGAAGTGAGGAGATCCAGACCATCCTGGCCGACATGGTGAAACCCCGTCTCTACTAAAAATACAAAACTTAGCTGAGCATAGTGGGGTGTGCCTGTAGTCCCAGCTAATGTGGAGGCTGAGGCAGGAGAATCACTTGAACCCAGGAGGCAGGGGTTGCACTAAGCCAAGATCGCATCACTGCACTGCAGCCTGGTGACAGAGTGAGGCTCCGTCTCAAAAAAAAAAGAAAAAAGAAAAAAAAAAAAAAATATATATATATATATATATATATATATATATATATATATATACTCCTCAATACAAAGCATATATATTTTGCAAAAGGTAATTGAAGAGGAAGATACTCTGACAAATGCTATTTTTAATAGATTTCTAAGAAAAATGTTGAAAAGAAATAGTGCTAAGCAAAATTCCTGCTATTGTTACCTGCATATTGTTCTCAATTCTTTCCTCTCCTCTGTATCCATGCCCTTTGTCATGTGACTCTGCACTTCCTCCCATAAGAAGTAGAAAATATTTCTTTGTTCCATTGTGGATTGTCTGGAACATGTGACTTGCTTTGACAATACAATGTTAGCAGAAGTGCCAGGATCAAAGGCCTGAAATGTGTTTGTGCAACTGAATTTGTATTCTTGTGTGCCTAACTTTTCCCTTGAGAACAGTATGTTTCAGATAGCTGTTTGTCGAAGGACAATGAGAGACATGTGAAACCGACCTGAACTTAACCTATAGTTTGGAGCCAAACCCAACAAACCCAGCCTAGATCAGCTGAACTCCAGCCAACTGCAGATACATAAGAGAGAAATAAATAACTGTTTTTGTGACTCACTGAGTTTTCTAGCAGTTTGCTATCAAATGCAATCGTTTCATCACTTTTTTTTTTAACAGTGGTACCTCCATCAATGAACAGAAACTTCTTTATAAAATCTCTTGAAAATGCTGCTATGTCTCTCATTAAAAGCCTTATGACCTAGAGAGGGCAGAAAGTATTATCATCTTTATTTTACAGGAAAAAAATGGAAACTCAGGAAAAGAAAAGTGACTTACTCAAGACTAGTCAGTGGAGCCATATTTCAAAAATCAACTTTTGTCTTCAAGTTTTTCTTTTAAATCCTATTATTTGTCAATTATCTGCATTATGTATATGGTACAAGTTTCTGCACCAAATCAACAGCTGCTGCTAAATCTACACACACAGCAAAATATTTAGTACAATCAAATATACTTGGCTGCTCTAAAGAATGCTGAGGTATGCAATATTGTGGTGTTTGACATGACCATTCCAAAATTAACTATCAGTATAAACGAGGTTATTGAATTTTCCCCACATTTCTAGCTTTACTGTTAATGTTTATCATAGGACTGAGGAGTGCATCTAAGAACTTACTTGATGTCAGTCCTCTGGGATCTGTTTATTACATTTATTAAAAATATTGGAAATGTAATGCTCTGTTCTCATGCTGTAATACATTCTTTGTGTTGTTAATCTGTGTGAAAATATTTGGGTTTCTATTAACCTAACTGCAAGATTTCAGCCTGCATTTTCTATCTGATTGGAAATAAGTCATGGGTTCAGATGACTCAGAAAGAAGGCAGCTGTTAGAAAGCAGAAAAATGAAAATATCATTCATTCCAAAACAGTTCTCTAAAATCACATGCACACTCAGACAATAGCCACTTTTCTTATTTCATTATAATTGCAATAAGCTCTAAAGCTTTAAGAAGAAAGGTTTTCACTGTTGCATTGAAAACTGAGGTGCATTTGTAAATTGAGAGAGAAGTATAGTATATTTTCAATGAGAAATTTATAGTTATGCCACTCACTCACTTTGCAGTGAAAATTAGAATAAAATTAGAGGTAGTTTCAAAGTATTTCAGGAAAAGTTAATATGATGCTCAAATAATGTAGCCTTGCTTAGTGTCAATCAGTGAATGGTTTACTTTCCTTAATTATAATTTTTTTTAGCACTTAATCATACATTTTTTGTAATTGAACCAAAAGTTGTTCTCTGTGAGTCAAAATGTTGAGTGATATTTGTTTTTAATGTTCTGCTAATGAGAAAAAGAAAGTTTTGAATAATGTAATGCCTTATATATAAAGGTCACTCATTTTTTTTCTAATTCTTACCATATTAACAAATCTATAGGGTAGATTTTTAACAAGAATAAAATGTACTAGTGTCTTCAAGATATATTGAAAAATGTAATAAAACATTTATGGAATTGGAAAAACAGAGTATTCTGTAGGACTGAGGAGTAAGTTAATGTTATTAGAAACATAGAAATTTTCATCTGGGAAGGTCTTGAAAAATAACCAAACTTTATATTTTTATTTTACTGTGAAGAAACTGCACCAAAGTGATTAAGATGACTTGACTGCGGTTCCACAACAGAAGTGATGCATGTTCTCTCCAGTATTTGACACAGTCTCTAAGCAGAGCATATACTGCTATCTATGAGCTACTTTTCCAATACTTGTTAAAAAAAGGAAATACAGGCTGAAATTAATTTGATTCTACTTTCAAGTTGGTTTGATATGGCTAAATATAAAGATCAGGCGCTCGGGGGCGGAGCAAGATGGCCGAATAAGAACAGCTTCAGTCTCCATCTCCCAGCGCGAGCGACACAGAAGACCGGCGATTTCTGCATTTTCAACTGAGGTACTGGGGTCATCTCACTCGGGAGTGCCGGACAATCGGTGCTGGTCAGCTGCTGCAGCCCGACCAGCGAGAGCTGAAGCAGGGCGAGGCATCGCCTCACCTGGGAAGCGCGAGGGGGAAGGGAGTCCCTTTTCCTAGCCAGGGGAACTGAGACACACAACACCTGGAAAATCGGGTAACTCCCACCCCAATACTGCGCTGTAACACCGGCACACCGGAGATT
>NW_022333979.1:0-1392 GCF_002776525.5 Piliocolobus tephrosceles | reverse complement strand
GATTCATACAAATATCACATACACATATATATATATATATATATATATAGCCATTTTTGATCAGGTGTTTGTGAATTTATACACACTATTTCGTACTAACACACATAATATGTAGATAATGTTTGATCACTCTTAATAAATACATGTATACATATAATACTCTGCATAACTAATTATAAAGTATTCAAAATATATATACACATCTATGTATATATATATATATATAAATAATTAATTTACATTATATTTACATTTTATTGTTATACATAAAAAAAAAAAATATATATTTTTTGTCACACTTTTTAAGTATTACATGTGATTTGGTATTTTAAAACATTTATAAGAACCAAATTTTTACAGTGAATATATAATACTACATATAACTTTTTATATATAAATTTGTGTTTATACATTTTGTTTTACTTATCCAAGCGCATCGTTTTAAGAACGTATGTATATATATACATATAAATATATATACATGAACGTGCTGATTTTATTTATTTACCTTTTTTGTGTAAATTCATTGATGAAAAAAGAACACAAAAAAACAAACAAAATAAGCTTATATATATAATATATATTAATTTTACACATGTTTTATTTTTTTTACAAACTTTATTTAGAATAGTTTAAAATGTTAATATAAAAATATTGCTGCATGCATTGATTCATAAATATATGAAAAATTTTCTTATTCATTCGATTTTTATATTATAATGAATACTTAAATGTATCAAATGTTGTTTTATTAATGTTAAATAAATTGAATTTAGCGTTAATATATATATATATATATATATATATATATATGTATGTATGTATGTATGTATGTATGTATGTATACGTACGTATTTGTTTTTAATTAATACAATATTTTATTTATATATTATATAATTATGCATAATTGAATAATATGCATGTGATTTGTCCAATTTTGTTTTTTTGATGATACGATATATACATATTATATATATATGTTGTCTTGCTTTTTGACACTACTAATAACAGTTTTATAACAGTTTTACAACAGTTTTATAATTATATTAAATTTTTACTTGTGCAAAAAAAAAAAAAAAAAAAAAAAAATGGTGTTGCTTTATTTATACAAAAATAAAAAAAAAGTAAAATACATATACTAACATATGCGTATTATATTAATTGTCATATTCACATATACTGAATTTTTATCGATTTTTCTTTATTGTATAAATTAGCTCATATCGTATGTTTTCTGTCATGTGTACATCTGTTTAACATTGAATTATTTTTATTTTTTATTAAAATTTTAACACTTGTTTTGAATAATTCTTTATATTTATTATACTACTTTTTTTTTATTTATTTTTTTTTTTTTTTAAAGACATTTTTATTAATCTTTGTAAAATAAGT
>NW_022333978.1:0-12223 GCF_002776525.5 Piliocolobus tephrosceles | reverse complement strand
GTAATGGTCTTTTTAGTGTCTCTAATGGTATGTCTTTTTTCATTTCTGATGTTTTAACTGGGTGTTTCTGTCCCTGACCCTTGGATATTTTAGCTACAGGATCCCGTGGGGAAGGTCTTGCATGACAAGGTGCAGGGCAGGAAGCCAGCCAGGGACTGGTTTGCAGTGGTTGCTCCCATCCCCATTCCCATGCCAAAACTCACCCCTACCCCCACCCTGGTGCAGGGTCTGTCCTGGGCAGGTGTCCTCTGGCCTCAGCAGATCCCAAGCTGGAAGCTGGCAGCCACAGGGGCATGTCACTTGTGCCAGCTTTGTCCTGCAGTTTCTGTGTCCTGGAGCATGGGGTGCCCATCCAGGCTAGCACGGGCACAACCCACACCTCTCATTTTGAGGGTGCTGGGAGGTGGGGGACTGAGGTCCTGCAGCCCTGTGCTTGTGCCATGAAAATTAGCCTAGGAGTCTCGTGTCCGCCCATCCACGTGGATCCCAAGGAGCATGAACAGTGGCATGCAGCGAGATGCGGAGGGAGAGAGAAGTGGTAAAGAAGGAGAGAGAAAGAAAGATGAGGAGAAGGGACTGAGAGAGAGGAAGAGAGATGGCGAGAGAGACAGAGGAGGCTGAGAGGATAAGGAGCGAGAGGGATGGGGAGAGACACAAAATGCAAAGAGACAGAGAGAAACATGCATGAGTAGGAGGTCGAGTTACTCTTGATGCCAGTTCCCAGTGAAAACTGTAGGTCACCATCACCTAACCACACATGCAATAAAGTCTTCTGCCTGCTGCTTAGAGCCCTGAGAACCCCTTCTCGTGGAGCATAAAACCTCTGACTACTGCCCTTCCTCATTGCAATTTTGTTGTGTCTTTTGGTGAACCCTGATGTCTTGTCTATTGCCTTCCTGGGCTCAAGGATCCACCAAAAACTGATGTCTCTTTTGGGGAGGAATTGCAGTGCCTTCAACTCACTAGGCTCCCCAGGATGCTTGCGCACTTGGCTTGGGCCCTAAGCAGCTGGGTACCTGCTGGGGCTCTGCTTCTCTCTTTCAGTAAGAAGGAGAACTAAGAAAGAGACTGAAGCATGGTCTGTGGAGAAGGCACTTGTGCAAACACCAGGAGAACGAGGGGCCTGAGTTGTCTTCCTTTCTCCTAAAAGCATGCATTCCTGGCTAGGAGCGGTGCCTCAGGCCTGTAATCCCAGCACTTTAGAAGGCCAAGTTGGGTGGATCACCTGAGATCGGGAGCTCAAGACCAGCCTGACCAACATGGAGAAACCCCATGTCTACTAAAAATACAAAATTAGCCGGGTATGGTGGCACATGCCTGTAATCCCAGCTACTCAGGTGGCTGAGGCAGGATAATTGCTTGAACCCAGGAGGCGGAGGTTGCAGAGAGCTGAGATTGTGCCATTGAACTCCAGCCTGCCTGGGTGACTAGTGGAACTCCATCTCAAAAAAAAAAAAGAAACATGCATTCCCTCCCAGGCCACCCTAGTGAGGGCATGAAGCACAGCGTGTGTGTGTGACTGTGTGTGCGCGTGCATGTGTGTGTGCAGGTATATGCACATCTATGTATGTGCATGTGTGTGTGCATGTGTGTGCATGTGTGTGGGTGTGTGTTGCAGGGCTTTACAGTGGACAGGATGTCAGAGGGCAGCTGCAGCTCCAAGTGCAAGTCTCTCTGACAGAATGCTTAACATTCCTCGGACCACAACAAGAGAGTGTTTTCATTTGCACCCAGTTTTATTATCATTTAAATCTGTATTTTTTTGTAGCATGTAAACCTTAAGTTGCTTAACTATTCCTTCAAGCATTTACACCAGTGGTTCCCAAACTTTTTGCTACCTGAGACTAGTTTTCTTGAAGACAGCTGTTCCACGGACCTGCAAGAAGGGGAAGGCATGATGTGGAGATGATTCAAGCCCATTACATTCATTATGTGCTTTATTTTTATTATTTCACTGTAATATAAAATGAAATAATTACACAACTCACCATAATATAGAATCAGTGGGAGCCCTGAGCTTGTTTTCCTGTAACTGCATGGTCCCATCTGGGGATGATGGGAGACAGTCACAGATCATCAGGCATTAGGTTCTCATAAGGAGCACACAGTCTAGATCCCTGACTTGTGCAGTTCACAGTAGGATTCATGTTCCTATGAGAATCTAATGGCACCGCTCATCTGACAGGAGGCAGAGCTCATGCGGTAATGCGCAGGATGGGAAGCGGCTGTTTCTACAGATGAGGCTTTGCTCACTGGCTGGCTGCTCACCTCCTGCTGTGTAGCCTGTTCCTAACAGGTGGCGATCCGATTTACCCAGCAAGATACACACATTATTATGTCAATTGAAATTATTCACCCTGCACCACCCAAAATTACCTTGCATACCTACACCCACCCGAGGGTCCCGTAGTGCACTTTGGGAGCTGTAGACAGTAAGCCTGGAGCTCCCTTGCGCGTTCCATCTCTCCACCATCTATGGGCTAACAGGCCGCGTTAGTTTCCTAGGGCTGTTTTACAGGACCACAGACTGGGCACCCTCAACAACAGATTGTCACTGTCTCGCAGTCCTGGAGGCCATGTCCGAGATCAAGGTGTCAGCAGGGTGGGTCCCTCTGAGGCTGTGCAGGGAGGCTCTGTTCCAGGCCTGTCTCCTGATGCGTGGGTGGCCGTCTTCTGCCTGTGACTCTTCATTAAGGGTGATTCTGGTGAGGGCTCAAAGAGGAGACTTGGACAGAATGTTGGTAGATAAATATGTCAGTGGAAACCAGAGGGTAAACAGGATCCATCCACGCCCAGGGCTTTCTGGGGGGTGGGGACACAGCTGTCCAAGCAGCAGCCATTCCCAACCAAGTTCTGTTCCTGGAAAGCCAGGCAACAGCTGGGATTGCGCCCTCTACCATCTGTTTAGTGAGCTGATTATGTGGAAGGGCTGGAGTGGGTGGTTGGGGGCGGGGGTGGTGGCACTGCCCCACCTCATTACATCACTCACTTCCCAGGCCCTGCCCTCAACCCCTCCTGACCAGGCCCTGGCCTGGTTCTCAGTCACCCTGTCCCAGTGGGTGCTTCAGACCACTCACTGACCAAGTGAGGGACTGACTGGAGGTTACAGAGTGCTGTGTTTATGTGACCTGAGAGTATGTGTGCACAGACTGTGCCCGCAGTGCCCTTGCACAGTTGAGCATGTACATGTCCTGCCCGTGTGTAGGCAGCCTGTCCACACATGCCTAGGAGTGTGACTCTCTGTCCTGGTAGATGGGGAAGGAGAGAAGGAGTTGTGCCCAGGGTCCCCTGATTACATCTGTGGGTGCATGTTTGTGCGTCTTGTTAGGGGTGCTTGGGGGTATGCAAGATTCTGCCCTGGGCAGATCACCTGTGTGTGTGTGTGTGTGTGTGAGTGTGCATTAGGGGGTGTACTGTGTCACAGCATCTTCAGCCAACTCTGTGTGCCTGTGTTTATGTGTGTGTGTGTCCTACAGGTGTGAGCGAGTGGATGCTTTCACTATGTGTCTGCACACATGTGCGTGCACTTGCATGGTCCTTGCACACTTGCGTGTGTCCCTTGAGAGAGAACGGAGCCCAGCATGCGCTGGCACCTGCAGGAACGTGTGAGTGTGCATTCTGCTGCGGTTCCCTGTCCTGCTGACTCCCTGCTTGTCCCGAGGGCGCGTGCGCCCCAGGTCCCAGGCCTGCGTGCCCGCCAGTGTGAGCGCCAGTGAATGTGGCGCCGCGCAGCTGTCTCCGCTCTGCGCTGCCTGCACACTCACCCTGCGTAGTTGCTGCCAGGTAACTCCGGCTGGACCGGCCACCTGCCTGCCCGCCCCTGGCACTCACTCACGCCTGCAGTCACTGAGGCCCTGCCGCACCCCGCAGGGCCTGTTGAGCCGCCCCGGGCCGGGGTCGCTGCTGGCCAGGCCCTGCTCAGGCGGGGCTGCGCTGCTTGTATGATCCCCCGGGCGGCGCGGGGAAAAGGCGACCATCTGCATCCAGGAGCATGTGGCCATCAACATGTGCCCCGGCCCCATCTGCCCGTCCAGCCGATTTCTGGCTACTTCCCCCACTTCCCGCGGAAGCTGCCCCATGACGCCCCCACGCGCCGGGCCGCTGCCAGCGCCTGCCCCCGCCGCCCCCCGACGGCTCCCGCGATGACGACAAGGATAGGGACCATCTCCTGGGAGTCTAAGGATTCAGTCCGGGTTCCAGCCCTGTGCAGCCTCCCGCCAAGCCGCCAGAGGGTGAGCTGGTCGTCAAGGGCTACCAGTGGACGACTGCAGTAAGTTTCCAACTCGCCGACTCCGCACCCCTCCACTGGCTCTGGCTTGGCCCTCCCCGCTTTCGGGGTGCCCTCTGTCCCTCCCCCTCGCGTGGTCGTGTTCTCTCTTGGTATTTCCGTAACCCCCCGCCTCGAGGCCACAGACCCCTAAGCGCTCCGTGCGCTCTCCGCGCCCTGCCCACCGGCCCCGACCCCTACCCCTACCGAACCTGAGAGGTGGGAAGTTTGGGGGCACCAGCTTGAGGTGTCCCATTTCCGGGGTTGGGCTCCGGGGAGCCGGCGTGGCGCCCGCTCCCTACCCGCCAGACCTTTGGGACCTCAGGCGCGGGCAGCCGCTTTTGTTCCCGGGAAGGGCGGAGCTGCGTCCCGGGGAGACTCGCGTTGCAGCCGGCAGCGTGGTCGCCCCCCGCTGGCCGGCTGCTCCGGGAGGGCGCCGCAGGGTAGGATCGGGGCTGGGACGGGCTGGGGATGGGGCCCAGGGCTGGGGCCGGTTCGGCCTCCGGGGTGGAGCGCTGGCCGAGGAACTAGTAGGACCGCTGGGCCGCCTGTCATTTGGAAAAACCTTGGCGATTCCTCCTCTGGTGCCCGTGGACCCCGCCGCGGCCTTCTCCAGGGCCGCGGACCTTCGCCCACCGGTTGCGCCCCCTGCCCTGGGGCAGCAAGGACCCCCCTCCTCCCGGACCGAGCCCTGAGCCCCATGGAGCAGGCAAGCTCTCTGGCACCTTTTCCCGCCCAGGAGAGTGCCTGTCAGGCCTGGCCGGCCGGGACTGGCTAAGAAACCGAGGCCGAAAGAGGTCGCAGTCCAGTGAGGAATCGGTTTGTGGGGTGGGGCTGGGATGGGAGACCCCTCCCCAATCCCACCAGCCCCAGCCCGGCTGTGGCCTCAGCCATGTCACCCAGAAAACCAGTGTCAAACCTCAGCCCTGCCAGGGATGTGGACCTTGCCCGGTGAGAGTCCTGCTCAGGTTTCTCCAGGGCCCCTCCCCCGCGCAGCAAGGGTGTCTGCGCCTGGCCTGGGCACTCACCAGGGCCTGCAGGCTGCGGGCCTGGAGTTTCCCTAGCATCAAATGTGCCACCAGAAGCTGAAGGTGGGGATTATCAGTTCCCTCCGGAGTGCTTTCCAGAATGGGGGGTCTGCTTAGGGTTCCACTTAGGGGTGTATCCCTCAGGCATTGGAAGTGGGTTGGAAGGCCCAGAGCCAAGGTGGCTCCCCCAGTCACCGTTCTCTCTCTGTGTAAATTCGGCTTTGTAAGGAGGAGGATATGGTGCATTTCCGGGAAGAGCTGTGGTCCTGGGGTGTGGGAAGCTGGGGCTGGAGTATGGGGAGGGGCCCAGGGTTGGCAAGCTGAGCAGGACTGTCACAGGCCTCCGGAGGGCCTGGGGGAAACTGGACATCCCGGGGTGCACCCTTGCTTGTCTGCTCTTCTAAGGGTCAGTCTCAGTTTGCCCGTCTGTAGATAGGGTTGATTGTCCCTGCCCCATGTGGCTGTTGCGATCATTCAATGAGCGCTGCCAGTCCTGGGAGACTCTTGGGTTTCTTTATTGTGCTAAAATACACAAATATAAATTTCTCATTTCAGCCATTTCTTTTTACTCCTTCACTCCCCACCCACCCATTTTTAGCATACAGTTCAGTCGTGCTCAGTACCTTCTACCTTCACACTGTGTGCAAGCCATCTCCAGAACCCTCTTCACCCTGCAAAATTGAATCTGGACCCATTAAACAACAGCTCCCCATTCCTCCTCCCCGGTCCCTGGCAACCGCCATTCTGCTTCCTTGTCTATGGATGTGACTATTCTAGGAACCTCATATAAGTGCAATCACCGGTATCTGTCCTTTTGTGTCTACCTTCTTTCACTCAGCAGAATGTCTTCAGGCTTCGTGCATACTGTAGCGTGTGTCAAAACTTCCTTTTTCAGGCTGAATGATACTTGAGAATCAAAATCTCCTCTCCCAAACACCGCGCCAGCAACAGTGTCTGAGAGGCCCAGGGAGGAGCAGGGCTGGGGTTTTGGGGAGAGGCTGTCCTCTCAAAGCCAGATCCCCCATCCATCCCCTCAGTGCCAGTGCCAGCCAGGGCCTCCTCTCATGGCTTACTCCACCTGTCCCTCCTGTCAGAACTGCCCCTAAACCATGGGGTCAGTTTCTGTCTTTTGCCAACTCACCAGCTGGGGAGGGTCTACCCAGGGGACCCGCAACAGCTCCTTGATCGGGAATCAGCCTCCTGCCCTCTCCCTTCTGTTGACAGAGGTCACACTCCATGGGAGGGCAGCCCCACAGAGGGCTGGCTGGAGACACTGGTGGGAGCCCCGGCTCAGGGCCAGGGAAGCCACCTGTTTGGGCACAGAAGCTGGTGGCAGCACAGTGACATGGCCTCAGGAAGTGCCCACTGGTCTTTTTGCTTCTGGCCAAATGTGTCACTGTTCAGAGTGCTCAGGGACCCGCCAGGTGAAGGAGTGGAGAGGCGGCAGCAGAGGGCCCATCACAGTCCAGGGGCTGAAGGACAGAGCAGGCATCACTCCCGTCCCAGTGTGGCAGCACCCCCAGCCTAGCCCCCACGGGCGTCTTGGGGTGCAGAGGTGGGACAACCAGAGCCACTGGACAGACATGCCAAAACTTCTGGTGGCCCAGAGATATGCAAGTGAAATGTGTCAAGAAACAGGACCCAGTGAAAACATTTTGAGCTACAATAATATATGCATTGTAAGAATAAGACACAGTGGTCAGGCACCGCCTGCACAGGGTGGGCCACCAGATTCCCAGAACTCTGCACTCCAGGCACGTGGTGGGAAAGGCAAGAGGTCAGAGTGAGGGAGTTGGGTTTGGAAGAGCAGCCATGTCACCGTGGGCGCACATGGGGCCACTGAGCCAGGCCCTGTCCCAGAGGCAGCCCCACAGTGCAGGGCACAGCTCAAGATATGTCCACCTGACCTCCTGACCTCAGCCACTTCTCTGGCATTTTGCAGGGGCCTGGCATGCAGGGAAGGGGAGGAAACACTCTGCCTGCCAGGCCCTGTGTCCACATTGTCTCCCTCACTCTTGCTCCAGCCCTGGGAAGATGGGACCATTACATCCTTGAGGCTGCTACTATCATGATTCCGGATAATACCCCCACATTTGCCCTAGCTGGTTTGCTATGATGTTGGGCTAGAGGAGGAATATCTCAAAATTGTAAGGGATTATAAAATGTGGCATGAGAATAGCTATGTATGCTGGTGGGTGTGTGGGTCGGGGGGAAGAGAGAGAGTCAAAATATACTCTTTGGAGCTAGACAGGGCATGTTTGTTGCCTTGATCTCTTGATACAATTGGTAAAACAACAGATGGGAACATTCCTGAAGCTCTCTGAACTAGACTGAAATCTGCAAAGCTGGTCCCCTCAATGGGGGACCCAGAGCAAGTGGTTCAAGAGAACTAAGAGAGAACCAGTTTTTAGTGCAAGGCCCCAGCTTCTCAAATCTTGGTTTTTGAATTAAAAATCACATACTCATACTTATGAAAGTCAAAGCACAAAGAATGGAAAATGAAAAGCAGAGATCCTCATTTCTTAAAAATCATGGTTGCCAGGGAAATCACATTTAATAGACTGGGATATATCACATCAAATGTCCTTATGCTTATGTAAATATATATAACTTTTACTAAAGCAATATTATTATATATACAGTTATATAATAAATATGTGGTAATATAGAGATTGGTATAAAGATACACATATGGAATGTATATTCTATATACATAGTTTTTGTTTTGTTTTGTTTTTTTTGAGACGGAGTCTTGCTCTGTCTCCCAGGTTGGAGTGCAGTGGCACGATCTCGGCTCACTGCAAGCTCCGCCTCCCGGATTCACGCCATTCTCCTGCCTCAGCCTCCCGAGTAGCTGGGACTACAGGTGCCCACCACCACACCCGGCTAATTTTTTTTTTTTTTTTTTTTGTATTTTTGGTAGAGACAGGGTTTCACCATGTTAGCCAGGATGGTCTTAATCTCCTGACCTTGTGATCCGCCTGCCTCAGCCTCCCAAAGTGCTGGGACTATAGGCATGAGCCACTGTGCCCGGCCAATACATAGTTTTACATTAATATCATAGATACCTTTCCTTTCAGTATGTATATGTACTTTATTCTTTTCAGTAATTTCATGTTTATGATGTGGCTATACCATCATGGTTCAAACTATTCATATTTTAAAGAATTTATTTATATTGATTGTTTTACAAACAGAGCTGCAAACAACAGCGATGTGCCAACACTTTGTGTCTTTCTTTTTTTTGAGACAGAGTCTCACTCTGTCACCCAGGCTGGAGTGCAGTGGCGCAATCTCGGCTCACTGCAACCTCTGCCTCCCAGGCTCAAGCAATTCTCTTGCCTCAGCCTCCCAGGTAGCTGGGATTGCAGGAGCCTGCCACCGTGCCCGGCTAATTTTTGTATTTTAGTAGAGATGAGTTTTCACCGTGTTGGCCAGACTGGTCTCGAACTCCTGACCTCAAGCTATCCACCTGCCTTGGCCTCCCAGTGTGCAGGGATTACAGGAGTGAGCCACCATGCTTGGCCCTCCTTTGTTTCTTTAGATAGTGTTTCTTGAAATAGATTCCTAGAAATAAGACAGATTGAAGAGTATGTAAATTTTAAATTTTTCTGCAGACTGTGTCATTGCTCTTCAAAAATGCTGATTACCAAAATGTCACTTTTTGATACTAAAAAATAGATTGCTTTAAACACACAAAGTAAGTAGGGCTTATCAGAAAGTTAATATATTTTGCATTTCTCACAAGTGTGTTGAATTTCTCACCCTTGCGTTTTACAGCAGGAATCCTGACTCAGTCTAACTTTCTTACACTTAAAAAAGTATATACTAAAACATAGGCCAGGAGTTAGCAAACGTTTTCTATAAAAGACCAGATAGTAAATATTGTTGTCTTTGTGGGCTATATAATCTGTGTTGCAACAATGTGACTCCACCTTTGTCTTGGAAAGCTGGGATAGATAATGTGTAAAAGGGCAGGAGTGGCTGTGTTTCAACAAAACTTTATTTACAAAACAGGTCATGCTAGATTTGTTCTGAGGACCATAGTTTCTTAACCTCGGTCTAGGCAATCCGTCAAATAATTCTGCATTCACAAATAGAAGTCTTGTATATATTGACTCACTGTCTTTCCTTTCTCTAATGTTAACCACTGATTTTGTGGAGCATGGATTTCTAGGAAATAATACCCAGGTAAGATGTCTATTACCATGTGCATCTTATTTTTAAAAGAGTGGTTAAATTCGTACGGAGGCCAGGTGCAGTGGCTTATGCCTGTAATCCCAGTACTTTGGGAGGTCGAGGCAGGCAGATCTCTCAAGTTCAGGAGTTCAAGACCAGCCTGGCCAACATGGTGAAGCCCTGTCTCTACTAAAAATACAAAAATTAGCTGGGTATGGTGGCATGCACCTGTAATCACAGCTACTTGGGAGGCTGAGACAGGAAGATCACTTGAACCCAGGAGGCGGAGGCTGCAGTGATCCGAGATGGCACCACAACACTCCAGCCTGGGCAATAGAGCAAGACTCCATCTCGAAACAAGCCAAAACAAAACAAACAAAAATCTGGGAGACTGAGGTGCGCAGATCACAAAGTCAGAAGTTTGAGAACAGCCTGGCCAATATGGTGAAAACCCGTCTCTACTAAAAATACACAAATTAGCTGGGTGTGGTGGTAGGAGACTGTTGTCCCAGCTACTCGGGAGACTGAGGCGGGAGAATCGCTTGAACCCGAGAGGCGGAGGTTGCAGTGAGCCGAGATTGCGCCACTGCACTCCAGCCAGGGCGGCACAGCAAGACTCAGTCTCAAAAAAAAAAAAAAGTCTTATTGACAAATTCAGTAGTTTCTTGTCTTTCGTCTGCATGTGTATCACTTGGCGGTTTGGTGAAAATCTAGATTGCCACATCCAAACCCAATTCTCTTGTGAGCATTTTAAGCAACCATCCCAGGAGGTTCTGGGCTGCTCATAGGTTTGCATATTAGTTACACTATTTATCTGCTGCGTGACCACGGACAAGTTGTTTGAACTCTCTGAGCCAACATTTCCTCTCCTATCAAATGGGAATATTAATAGGACTTAGCTCTTGGAGACATTGTTAGAATTTGAAGGACAGTGAATAATTTTTAAGAGGGCTTGACTTGTGAGAAAAACTTAAATGCATGAATATATATTTCAAGCGTGAATTTACCTAGTGCATATGCATTATACACTGGGTGCATAATATTTCATAAAATAGTCATTGTTTTATAAAATAGTGTTTCATTATTTGGGGAGAGGCATTATTGTCATTTCCTTTCTGCTGACTTCCCCTCTTCAGAGTTTCCTACTCTTCCCCTCCCATCCCACCGCCTTGTTTTGTCACAAAACAAAGCCAATAGAATCACCAACAGTTTAAGACTGATTTACTCAAAATGAATTCATTATTTTACATAGCTGAACACTGAAATGATAAATAATGTTCTACAAATATTTGTTGGTTGGCAGCTTTGGAACAATGTCCTCTAGAAAAAACTGAACGTAACCACCCACCTTGTATGAGAGCCACAAAGAAGTGCCATGTGCCTGAATATATGCCAACCACTGTGTGACTGGAGCGGCTGAGGAAGGGGAGTAGAGGGTGTTGTGGGATCCCTTCCGACAAGCAGTTAAGAACACATAGAAATACACTACAAAAATTTAGTAATCTAGGTAAGTTGAAATGCATGTTAAGAAGAGTCCCGGAGTGTGGTTGCTTGGGTAGGGGTAGGTTCAGGAATTGAAGGGACATCCCTAGGTCCTGGGTCCCTGCTTCCTAATCTGCCACAGATATAACAGTGTCTTGTTGCCTCCAGGTCACTCAGGGATTCAACTCTGAGGTCAGTGATGCACTTGGCACCAGAACTCAGTGGGGCTGGCACAGACCTCCAGCCTCAGCCACTTTCATTCTGGAAGCTGTTAAAAGAGAGAGTTATAAAAACTGAGGAATCAGCAAGGGTCCCATGCTGCCTTCCCCTCCCTGTCTTGGCAAGCGTGGGGCTGTCCACTTGCTCAGGACTCTTTGTCCAACCTCAGTTCCCTAGACCTTTCCTCAGTGGCTCAGGGGGTCTCCTCAGGCAGCCTCCTCCTGCTAACACTTCCTGTCTTTCCTCTGCAGGGGGCAGCTCTTCCCTGGTTCCTTACAGACCCCAGGTCAGGTCAGAAAACACCTCTATGACCCTTCCCTGTGTCCCACCACCAGATAGGACCTCAAAGGCCTGGGGTCCCCAGAAGGGCCCTCATACCAGCTGGTGCCCTTGCAGGCTGCCCCCCTCCAAGTCCTGCTTCTCTCTGGAGATGGGCAGGAGCACCAGCCCTTACCTGGCACCAGCTGTAAGTCTCATAATTGCCATCTACCATTCTCCTAGGGGTCTTCTGGGGGTCCTAGGAAAAGCAGCAGACCCTTGGGTGCTTGGGCACTTGGGCATTCTAAGGGAAGAAGCACCATGACCCTGGGTCATTTTTCACGGGGGACAAGTGAGCCAACTCCTTCTACCCAGTGATAAAATCAGGAGGAAGTAGATGGAGACAGCACTGTTCAGGGGATGATTTGGGGATGAGAAGCACCAGCAGGAAGTTGGGGATTTGGGGATGAAATGAACCAGCAGGAAGTTGAGGATTTCTTGCTTCCCCACTTTTCCCTTCCATTTCTGTTTGAGCCTTAGGTTTGGCCTCCATCTCCCTCTGTAGGAATTGCAGCTAATTAAATAGTCTGCTCTTATTCCAGCTCTACTAGGGGAACATAATGTGGTGTAAGAGAGATTTTTTCCAACCAGAGGCCATCTCTGCCAATCTCCTGTGAGGCAGACCTGTGGCAATATCATGACTCAACTGGCCACTGGGAAGCGATTGTAGCTGGGTCCTGCCACTTATTGAAACCTACTCAATGTTCTCTTTTCACAAGTAGGACAAGAC
>NW_022333977.1:0-1159 GCF_002776525.5 Piliocolobus tephrosceles | reverse complement strand
GAAATGTCTTTTGATAAAAAGAAGAAAGAAGTTTTATGGGAACCTGCATTGTGATTTCTGAATTAATCTGCGAATTACATCACTCTTTCGTGGAGCCGTTGGCTAACACTGTTTTTGTGGAATCTTAGAGGTGATATTTTTGATCGCTTTGACACCCATGGTAACAAAGGAAATATCCTCATATAAAAACTAGAAAGAATCTGTCTGAGAAACTGCTGTGTGAGTTGTGAATTCCTCTCAGAGAGTTACACCACTCTTTCATGGAGGAGTTTTCTAGCACTATTTTTGTGGAATCTCAGATGTGATATTTTGGATAGCATTAAATCCCATGGTGAAAAATGAAATATCCTCAGATATAAACTAGAGAGAAGCCTTCTCAGAAACTGCCTTGTTGTGTGTGATTTCATCTCCCAATGTTACATCATTGCTTTCATTGAGATGTTTGCTAACACCGTTGTCATAGAATCTGCAATGAGACCCACGGGTGCTCATTGAGGCCTGAAATATCCTCAGATAAAAGCAAGAAAAAAGCTTTCTGAGAAGCTAGTTTGTGATAGGGAATTCATCTCACAGAGTTAGACTACACTTTCATGGAGCAGTTTGCTAGCACTGTGTATATGGAATCTGATAAGGGTCTTTTTTGTTCGCTTTGAAGCCTATGGTGACAAAGGAAATATCCTCAGATAAAAACTAGAAAGAAACTTTCTGAGAAACTGCTTTTATGATGTGTGAATTATCTCACAGACTTACACGACTCTTTCATGGAGCCCTTGGCTAGCACTGTTTTTGAGGAATCTGAGAAGTGATGTTTTGCATCACTTTGAAGCCTATGGTGACAAAGGAAATACCCTCAGATAAAAGCTAGAAAGAATTTTTCTGAGAAACTGCTTTGTGATATGTGAATTCGTCTCAGAAGGTACACCACTCTTTCATGGAGGAGTTTGCTAGCACTGCTTTCATGGATTCTCAGAAGTGATATTTCAGATGGCATGAATCCTATGGTGACAAATGAAAACTCAGATAAAAACTGGAGAGAAGCCTCTCAGAAACTACTTTGTGGTGTGTGAATTCATCTCAGAGTGTTCTACCATTGCTGTCATTGAGAAGTTTGTTAAGACTATTTTCAAAGAATCTGCAATGAGATACACAGGAGTGCATT
>NW_022333976.1:0-1119 GCF_002776525.5 Piliocolobus tephrosceles | reverse complement strand
CCCAGGAAAACAGTGTTAGCAACCTTCTCAATGAAAATAGCAAAGTATTTTCATACTTTGTGAGATGAATGTGAGATGAATTCACACATCACAAAGTAGTTTCTCAGAAAACTTCGTTCTACTTTTTATGGGAAGATAGTTCGTTTGTCATCGTAGTCTCATTATGCAATCCAAAGTATCCCTTCTCAGACTCCCAAAAAACAGTCCTAACAAATTGCTCCATAAAAGGAATCGTGTAACTTAGTGAGAACAATTCACACATCACAAAACCATTTCTCAGAAAGCTTCTTTTTAGTTTTTAATCAGAGAATATTTGGTTTTTCACCATAGGTCTCAAAGCAATGCCAAATATCCCACTGCGGTTTCCAAGAAAAATCTGTGAAAAAACCGCTCAATGAAAACAATGGTGTAACTGTGTGAGATGAATTCACACATCACAAAGCAGTTTCTCAGAAAGCTTCTTTCTAGTTTTTATCTGAGGATATTTCTTTTGTCCCCATAGGCTTCAATGCACTCTCAAATATCTGTTTGCCGATTCCACAAAAACAATGTTAGCAAACTGCTCCATGAATAGAAGAAATGTGTAACTCTGTGAAATGATTTCACACATCACAAAGAAGTTTCTCAGAAAGCTTCTTTCTACTTTTTACCAGAGGATATTTCCATTGCCACTATTGACTTCAATGCACTCGCAAATATCCTACTGCAGATTCCACGAAAACTGCTCCATGAAAATAATGGTGTAACTCTTTGAGATGCATTCTCACATCACAAAGCAGTTTCTCATAAAGCTTCTTTCTAGTTTTGATTGGAGGATATTTTCTTTTTCACAGAAGGAGTAATACACTCCCAAATTTCCCCTTGCAGATTCCACAAAAACAGTGTTAGCAAACTGCTCCTTGAAAAGACAGGCATATCTCTGTGAGATGAATTCACACATTACAAACATGTGTCTCAGAGGGTTTCTGTCTAGTTTTTATCTGAGGATATTTCCTTTTTCACCATCGGCTTCAATGTGCTCCCAAATATCCCATTGCAGATTCCAAGAAAACAGTGTTAGCAAACTACTCATTGAAAAGAACAGTGTAACTCTGTGTGATGAAATCACACATCACAAAG
>NW_022333975.1:0-1038 GCF_002776525.5 Piliocolobus tephrosceles | reverse complement strand
CAAATTAGACTAGTAACACAGCAATTCAAAAAATATTTGATTTTAAGTTATGCCAATCATTCTTAAATAAGATTCTAGTTCAGAAAAAGGGCTTTTTCAGATGAAGGCTGGCTCAACAATCTGACAGAGTTTCTAGTTCAGAAATGAAAATGTCAGTCACTCCTAATGTTTCAAAGTATCTGGACACTTGACACTGCATAGATAGACAAATCTATGGGTGAGGGAGCTGAATGTTTATGTTATTTCTGTTGTTCCATCAGCATATACCCAGGTAATGCAGTCCCAGAGGCACTCGCTCAGTTCAGCTTAGTTTCAACAAGGTTCAAGAAATTAAGAATAGTTTAAGCCACCATATCAAGATATTCCAGGATATGTCAGCCTATTCTAATGCAACTCCATGGACATTATAGGACAGTTATTCCTTTAACTCTTTATCATTCTTTCTTAACCTCCATGTAAAAAGAAATCCAACTAATTCATGCTACTTTTATAAATTAAGATGTATTGTCATCTTAGGGCAAAGTAATTTTTCCCTCCTCTGATACCATACCACAATGAGCTGAATGCCTTCAAAGCAGTTATATACAAATCAGCCTAAACTTGAATCAGAAAAATTTCCCTGATATTCTCATTTAAACCTAAGAATAAATTATATACATAAATCATATGGTTTTATGTATGACATATATATTCATATCTATGTCACATATATAATCTTATATATTTAATATATCTGTATAATGTTACAGTGGTATGAGAAATATGAGGTAGTCAGCATCAGTTATATTGCAAATAGCTATTGCTCTCCTTGACATAGTCCCAATTTTATAAATTTTACTAAAAATAATTCACTTTTTAATCTCTTTTTGTGGTTATCAAGCATGATTTTATCAAATTCTTGCATGAGGCTCAAATTGAAGATACAAAAGTTCTGATAAATACAGCAGCACTTGCCACATGTAAGCTACCTTTGAGGCCACTGATCTTATTGTACTTCATGTTATGTCTGTTCATAGAGCACTGCCATCCCATACAGCA
>NW_022333974.1:177585-206339 GCF_002776525.5 Piliocolobus tephrosceles | reverse complement strand
GTGAATTCATCCCATGAAGTTACACCTCTCTTTCCATAGAGCAGTTTTCTAACACTATTTTTGTGGAATCTGCAATGTGATATTCAGGAGCGCATGGAGGCTTGTGGTGAAAAATTAAATATTCTCAGATAAAAACTAGAAAGAAGATTTCAGAGAAATGGCACTGCAATGTGTGAATGCATCTCACAGAGTTACACCTTTCCTTTATCATAGCACTTTGCTAAAACTGCTTTCTTGGAATCTGCAATGGGATATATGTGAACGCATTGAGGTCTCTTGTGAAAAAGGAGATATCCTCAGATAAAAACTAGAAAGAAGTTTTGTGATAAACTGCTTTGTGATATGCCAACTTACCTCACAGAATTACACCATTCCTTTCATGGAGCAGTTTGGTAGCACTGTTTTTGGGGAATCTGTGACAGGATAATTTGGATAGCATTGAAGCCTATGGTGACAAAGTTAGTATCCTCAGAAAAAAAAACTAGAAAGGAGCTTTCTTAGAAACTGCTTTGTGACATGAGAATTCATCTCTCAGAAATACAGCTTTCTGTTCATTGAGCAGAAAGTTTTAGTGCAATCTGCAATTTGATATATGGAGCACTTTCAGGCCTACAGTGAAAAGGAAATATCCTCATATAAAACTAGAAAGAAACTTTCTGAGAAAACGCTCTGTGATGTGTGAATTCATCTCATGGAGTTACACCTTTCTTTTCATAGAGCAGTTTTTTAACACTATTTTCGTGGAATCTGCAATGTGATATTTGGGAGTACATTGAGGCCCACGGTGAAAAATTAATTTTCCTCAGATAAAAACTAGAATGAAGCTTTCAGAGAAACAGCTTTGTGATGTGTGAATGCATCTTACAGAGTTACACCTTTCCTTTCATATAGCAGTTTACTAACCCTGGTTTCGTGGAATCTGCAATGGGATATCCTGGAGTGCATTGAGGCCTATGGAGAAAAAGGAAATATCCTCAGATAAAAACTAGAAAGAAGCTTTGTGATACACTGCTTTGTGAAATGTCAGTTCTTCTCACAGAGGTGCATCATTCTTTTCATGGAGGAGTTTGGTTAGCACGGTTTTTGGAGAATATGAGACGGGATATTTTGTATCACATTGAAGCCTGGGGTGACAAAGGAAATATCCTCAGAAAAAGCTAGAAAGAGCTTTCTGAGAAACTTCTTTCTGATGTGTGAATTCATTTCACAGAGTTGCAACTTTATTTTTCATTGAGCACTTTGCTAACACTGTGCTCCTGTAAATGTCAAAGGGTTGTTTGGGAGCTCATTGAGGCATATGGTGAAAAAGGAAATATTCTCAGATTAAAAACTAGAAATAAGCTTTCTGTGAAACTGCTTGTTGATGTGTGAATTCAACTCACAGAAATCCACCATTCTTTTCATGGAGGAGATTGATATCACTGTGTTTGTGTTACCTGAGACAGGATATATTGGATGGCATTGAAGCCTATGGTGACAAAGGAAATATTCTCAGATAAAAAATAGAAGAAGCTTTCTGAGAAACTGCTTTATGATGTGTGAATTCGTCTCACACAGTTACACCTTTCTTTTCATAAATCAGTTTTCTAGCACTGTTTTCATGGAATATGCAATGGGATATTCAGAACACTTTCAGGAATATTGTGAAATGGGAAATATCCTCAGATAAAAACTAGAAAGAAGCTTTGTGAGAAACTTCTTTGCAATGCGTGAATTCATCTGACAGAGCTATAGCATTCTTTTCATGGAGCAATTTGGTAGCACTCTCTTGGGGGAATGTGAGAACCAATATTTTGGAATGCATTGAATCCCATCGGGATGAAGAAAATATCCTCAGAAAAAAATCTAGAAAGAAGCACTCTGAGAAACTGCTCTATGATGTGTGAATTCACTTCACAGAGTTACACCTTTCCTTCCAAGGAGCGGATCCCTAACACAATTTTCATGGAATCTGCAATGTGATATTCCAGAGCACATTGAAACCTATGGTGAGAAATAAATATCCTCAAATAAAATCTTGAAAGAAGATTTCTGAGAAACTGCTATGTGATTTGTGAATTCATTTCACAGAGTTACACCTTTATTGTCATACAGCAGTCTGCTAACACTGTTTTCGTAAAATCTGCAATGGGATATTCAGAGCGCTTTCAGGTCTATGGTGAAAAAGGAAATATCCTCTGAAAAAAATTAGAACGAAGGTTTGTGATAAACTGCTTTGTGATATGTGAATTCATCTCACAGCATTACACAATTCTTTTCAAGGAGCAGTTTGGAAACACTGTTTTTGTGGAATCTGAGATGGGATATTTTGAATCAGATTGAACTCTAAGATGACAAAGGAAATATCCTCAGATAAAAACTAGAAAGAAGCTCTTAAAAAACTACCCTGTGATACGTGAATTTATCTCACAGAGTTACAACTTTCTTTTCAATGAGCTGATTGCTAACACTGTTTTCATTTAATCTGCAATATTTTATTTGGGAGTGCCTTGAGCCCTATGGTGAAAAAGGAAATATACTCAGAAAAAAAGTAGAAATTTTTCTGAGAAACGTCTTTATGATGTGTGAATTCATCTCAGAGTGTTACATCTTTCTTTTCATAGAGCAGTTTGCTAACACTGTTTTTTGTGGAATTTGCAATGGATTATTTGGTGTCTCATTGAGGCCTATGGTGAAAAAGAAAATATACTCAGATAAAAACCAAAAAGAAGCTTTCTGGGAAACTTCTTTGTGATGTGTGAATTCATCTCACAGAGATACATGATTATTATCATGGGGCAGTTTGGTCGCACTCTTTGTGTGTTACCTGAGAGGGGATATTTTGGATCGCATTGTATTCTATGGTGACAAAGGAAATATCCTCAGGTAAATGTTATAAAGACGCTCTCTAAAAAACAGCTTTGTGATGCGTGAATTCATCTCACAGAGTTACACCTTTCTTTTCGTTGAGCTGATTGCTAACACTGTTTTCATTTAATATGCAATATGATATTCAGGAGCGCTTTGAGGCCTATGGTGAAAAAGGAAATATTTTCAGATAAAAACTAGAAAGAAGCTTTCTTAGAAACTGCCTTGGGATGAGTGAATTCCTCTCAGCGAGTTACATATTTCTTTTAATTGAACACTTTGCTAACACTGTTTTCATGGAATCTGCAATGGGATTTTCAGGGTCGCATTGAGGCTTATGGTGAAAAAGGAAATATCCTCAGATAAAAACAAGAAAGAAGCTTTCTGAAAAATCTGCTTTGTGACGTGTGCATTTATGTCACAGAAATACATGATTATTATCATGAAGGAGTTTGGTAGCACTCTTTTTGTGTTATCTGAGAAGGGATATTTTGGATCACCTTGAATTCTATGGTGACAAAGGAAATATCCTCAGTTAAAAGGTAGAAAGAAGCTCTCTGATGAACTGCTATGTGATGTGTGAATTCATCACACAGAGTTACACGTTTCTTTTTCATTGAGCAGTTTGCTAAAACTGTTTTCGTGGAATCTGCAATATGATAATTGGAGTATTTTCAGGCCCATGGTCAAAAATGAAATATCCTCAGATTAAAAACTAGAAAGAAGCGTTGTGGTAAACTGCTTTCTAATGTGTGAATTCATTTCACAGAGTTACATCACTCTCTTCATTGAGAAGTTTGCTAAAACTCTTTTTGTAGAATGTGTAATGGGATATTCAAGAGCACATTGAGCCCTATGGTGGAAAAGGAAATATCTTCAGATAAAAATTAGCAAGAAGCTTTCTGAGAAACTGCTTTGTTATATGTGAATTCATCTCACAAAGATCCACTGTTCCTTTCATGGAGCTGTTTGGTAGTACTGTTTTTGGGGAATCTGAGAAGTTATATTTGGGATCGCAAAGAAATCTACAGGGACAAAGGAAATATCTTCAGATAAAAACCAGAAGATGCTTTCTGAGAAACTTCTTTGTGATCTGTGAATTAATTTCACAGAGTTAAACGTTTCTTTTATTTTAGCACTTTGCTAAAATTGTGTTCGTGGAATCTGCAAACAGATGTTTAGGATCGCATTGAGGCATATGGTGAAAAAGGATATATTCTCGGATAAAAACTAGAAAGAAGCTTTCTGTGAAACTGTTTGGTCATGTAAGGATTCATCTCACAGAAGTGCACTATTCTTTTCATGGAATAGTTTGGTAGCACTGTTTTTGTGTAATCTGAGAAGGGATATTAAGGATCACATTGAAGCCTAGGAGGACAAAGGAAATATATTCAGATAATAACTAGAAATGAGCCTTCTGAGAAATTGCTTTGTTATGTGTGAATTCATCTCACAGAGTTACACCTTTCTTTCCATAGAGCTGTTTTCTACCACTGTTTTTGTGGAATCTGCAATGAGATATTCCAGAACGCAATAAGGCCTATGGCGAAGAAGGAAATATCATCAGATAAAGACCAGAAAGAAGCTATCTGAGAAGCTGCTTTGTGATGTGTGAAATCATCTCACAGTGTTACACCTTTCTTTTCATTCAGCAGTTTGCTTACACTGTTTGCACATAATCTGCACAAAGATATTCAGGGTGCTTTCAGGCCTATGGTGATAAAGGAAATATCCTCAGATAAAAACTGGGAATAAACTTTGGGATAAACTGCTTTGTGATGTGTGAATTAATCTCACAATTGTACACCATTCCTTTCATGGAGCAGTTTGGCAGCACTGTGTGTATGGAATGTGAGAAGGGATATTTTGGATTGTATTGAAGCCTATGGTGACATATGAAATATTCTCAGATAAAAACTAGAAAAAAGGTCTCTGAGAAACTGCTTAGGGATGTGTGAATTCATCTCACAGAGTTATGCCTATCTTTTCATTGAGCAGTTTGCTGGCACTCTTTTTGTGGCATCTCCAAAGAGATATTCGGGAGCGCATTGAGGACTATGGCCAAAAACAAAATATCCTCAGATAAAAACAAGCAAGAAGCTTTCTGAGAAACTGCTTTCTAATGTGTGAATTCATCTCACAGAGTTACACCTTTCTTTTCACATAACAGTTTGTTAACACTGTTTACGTGGAATCTGCAATATTATAGTCAGGAGTGCTTTGAGGCCTATGGTTAACAAGGAAATATCCCCAGATAGAACTAGAAAGAAATTTTGTGAGAAGCTGCCTTGTGATGTGTGAATTTATTTCATAGAGTTACACCATTCTTTTCATGGAGCAGTTTGGTAGCACTCTTTTTGTGGAATCTGAGAAGTGATATTTTGGATCGCTATGAAGACTCCTCGGACAAAGGAAATATCCTCAGATAAAACCAGAAAGAAGCTTTCTGAGAAACTGCTTTATGATGTTTGAATTCATCTCACATGTTACACCACTATCTCATGGAGTAGCTTGCTAGCTCTATTTTTGAGGAATCTCAGAAGTGATGTTTTGGATATCATTGAATCCCATGGTGAATAATGACATAGCCACAGATAAAACCTGGGAAGAAGCCTTCAGAGAAACTGCTCTGTGGTGTGTAAATTCACCTCACCGAGTTACACTATTGCTTTCATTGAGATGTTTGCTAACACTGTTTTCACAGAATCTGCAATGAGATACATGGGAGTGCTTTGAGAACTGAAATATTCTCATATAAAAACGAGAAAGAAGCTTTCTGAGAAACTTCTTTGGATGTGTGAATTCATCTCACAGAGTTACACCTTTTGCTTCATGATGCAGTTTGCTAACACTGTTTTCATGGAGTTCGAAAAGCGATATTTGAGAGCTCATTGAGGGCTATGGTGAAAAAGGATATATCCTCAGATGAAAACTGGAAAGAAACGTTCTGAGAAACTGCATTGTCATGTGTGAATGCAACCCACAGAGTTATACTTTTCTTTTCATTCATCAGTTTGCCAACACTGTTTTCTTGAAATCTGCAATGGGATATTTCTTAGCACAAGGAAGCCTATGGTGACAAAGGAAATATCCTCAGATAAAATCAAGAAAGAAACTTTCTGAGAAACTACTTTAGAATGTGTGAATTCGGCTGGGCGTGGTGGCTCAAGCCTGTAATCCCAGCACTTTGGGAGGCCGAGATGGGTGGATCACGAGGTCAGGAGATCGAGACCATCCTGGCTAACATGGTGAAACCCCGTCTCTCCTAAAAACTCCAAAAAAAACTAGCCGGGCAAGGTGGCAGGCACCTTTAGTCCCAGCTACTCAGGAGGCTGAGGCAGGAGAATGGCGTGAACCTGGGAGGCGGAGTTTGCAGTGAGCTGAGATCCGGCCACTGCACTCCAGCCTGGGCGACAGAGCAAGAGTCCGTCTCAAAAAAAAAAAAA
This sequence comes from Piliocolobus tephrosceles, assembly GCF_002776525.5. Classification (NCBI taxonomy): domain Eukaryota; kingdom Metazoa; phylum Chordata; class Mammalia; order Primates; family Cercopithecidae; genus Piliocolobus; species Piliocolobus tephrosceles. The sequence goes on along the minus strand of NW_022333974.1, from coordinate 200,046 downwards.
AAAAAAAAAAAATAGAATGTGTGAATTCATCTCACAGAGTTACACATTTCTCTTCCTGAAGCAGTTTGCTAACACTGTTTTCATGGAATCTGCAAAGTGACATTTGGAGTGCATTGAGGGCTATGGTGACAAGGGAAATATCATCAGATAAAAACTAGAAAGAGGTTTTCTGAGAAACTACTTTGTGTTTTGTGAGTTCATCTCACAGAGGTATAGCCTTGTATTAATGGAGCAGATTGATAGCACTGTTTTTGGGGTATCTGAGAAGGGATATTTTGAATCTCATTGAAATTGACTGAGACAACGGAAATATCCTCAGGTAAAAACTAGAAAGAACCTTCAATGAGATGCAAAATATCCTTTCTCATATCCCACAAAAAAGTGCTACCAAACTGCTCCATTAAGATAAGGCTATAATTCTGTGAGATGAACTCACAAATCACAAAGCAGTTTCTTAGAAGTCTTCTCTCTAGTTTTTATTGGAAGATAATTCCTTTTTCACCATAGGAATCTATGTGCTCCCAAATATCCCATTGTGGATTCCAAGAAACCGTTGTTAGCAAACTGATCAATTAAAAGAAAAGTGTAACTCTGAGAGATGAATTGACACATCACAAAGCACGTTCTCACAGAGTTTCTTTCTAGTTTTTAACTAAGGATTTTTTCTTTAACAGCATAGCCTTCAATGAGATGCAAAATATCCCTTCTCAGATACCACAAAAACAGTGCTACCAAACTGCTGCATGAAAAGAATGGTGTACCTCGGTGAGATGAATTAACACATCACAAAGCGGTTTCTCAGAGAGTTTCTTTCTAGTTTTTATCTGAAGATATTTCCTTTGTCACCATAAACTTCAAGGCGATCCAAAATATCCCAGCTCAGAGTCCCCAAAAACAGTGCTACCAAAGTGCTCCATGAAAAGAATTGTGTAACTCTCTGAGATGAATGCACACATCACAAAGCAGTCTCTCGGAAAACTTCTTTCTAGTATTTATGTGAGGATATTTTCTTTTTCAATATAGGACTCAAAGTGATCCAGAATATCCCATTGCAGATTCCTCAAAAACAGTTTTAGCCAACTGCTCAATGAAAAGAACCTTTTAACTCTAAGACATAACTTCACACATCGCAAAGCAGTTTCTCAGAAAGCTTCTCTCCAGATTTTTTCTGAGCATATTTCTTTTTTCACCATAGGCATCGATGCACTCCCAAGTATCCCACTGCAAATTCCAAGAAACGGCTGTTAGCTGTCTGCTAAATTAAAGAAAGGGTGTAACTCTGTGGGACAAATTGGCACATCACAAAACAGTTTCTCAGAGAGCTTCTTTATAGTTTTGATCTGATATTTCCTTTGCCACCATAGGCTTCAATTAAATCCAAAATATCCCTTCTGAGATTCCCCAAAAATAGTGCTACCAAACTGCTCCATGAAAAGTATGATATAATTCTGTGAAATGAAATGTCACATCACAAAGCAGTTTCTCAGAAGCCTTCTCTCCAGTTTTCATCAGAAGATGTTTCCTTTTACATCATAGGCCTCTAAGTGCTAATGAGAATCCTTTTGCAGATTCCAAGAAACCATTGTTAGCAAACTGCTCAATTAAAAGAAAGGTGTAACTCTGTGAGATGGATCGATACATCACAAAGCAGTTTCTCAGAGAGCTTCTTTCTAGTTTTTATCTGAGGATTTTTCATTTGTCACCATAGTCTTCAATGAGATCCAAAATATCCCTTCTGAGATATCACAAAAACAGTGCTAACAAACTGCTCCATGAAAAGAATTGTGTACCTCTGCAAGTTGAATTCACCCATCATAAAGTAGTTTCTCAGAGGTTTTTATCTGAGGGTATTTCCATTTTCACCCTAGGCCCCCGTGCACTCCAAAACATCCCTTTGCAGATTCCATGAATACAGAGTTAGCAAATTGATCACAGAAAAGAAAGGTATAACTCAGTGAGATGAATTCATGCATCACAAAGCAGTTTATCAGAAAGCTTCTTAATAGTTTTTATTTGAGGATATTTCCTTTGTCACTATAAGCTTCAATGTGGTCCAAAATATACCCTCTCAGATTCCCCAAAAACAGTGCTACCAAACTGCTCCAAGAAAAGAATGGTGTAACTCTCTGAGATTAATTCACCCATCACAAAGCAGTTTATCACAAAACTTCTTTGTAGTCCTTATCTGGGGATATACCCTTTTTCACCATAGGTCTCAATGAGCTCCTGAATATCCCATTGCAGGTTAAGTGAAAACAGTGTTAGTAAATTGCTGAATGAAAAGGAAGATGTATCTCTGTGAGATAAACTCACAAATCACAAAGCAGTTTCTCAGAAAGCTTCTTTCTAGATTTTATCTGAGGATATTTGCCTTGTCACTATAGGCTTAAATGTGATCCAAAATACCTCTTCTCAGATTCCACAATAACATTGCTACCAAATTGCTACTTCAAAAGACTGGTGTAACTCTGTGAGATGAATTCACAAATCAGAAAGCAGTTTCTCAGAAAGATTATTTCTAGTTTTAACCTGAGGATATTTCCTTTGTCACCAATGGCTTTAATGGGATCCAAAATATCCGTTCTCAGATATCACAAAAACAGTGCTACCGAACTGAACCATGGAAAGAATAGTGTCACTTTGTGGGATGAATTCACATATCACAAAGAAGTTTCTGAGAAAGTTTCTTTCTAGTTTTTATCTGAGGATATTTCCTTTTTCAACAAAGGACTCAAGGCACTCCCAAATATCCCATTGCAGATCCTACAAAACAGTGTTAGTAAACTGCTCAATTAAAAAAATGGCTTCTTTCCAGTTTTTATCTGAACATATTTCCTTTTTCACCATAGGCCTCAATGTGCTCTCAAATATCACTTCACAGTATCCAAGTAAAATTTGGATTTTCAAGAATCCAACAGCGGATTCCATGAAAGCAGTGTTAGCAAACTGCTCAATGAAAAGGAAGCTGTAAGTCTGTGAGATTTATTTACACATTACAAAGCAGTTTCTCGGAAAATTTCTATCTAGTTTTTATCTGAGGATATTTCCTTTTTCACTATAGGCTTCAATGGATCAGATTCCCCAAAAATAGTGCTACCACACTGCTCCAAGAAAAGAATGATGTAACTCTCTGAGATGAATTCCCACATCACAAAGCAGTCTCTCAGAAAGCTTCTTCCTAGTTTTTGTCTGAGGATATTTCATTTTTTGACATAGGCTTCAAGGCACTTCCAAATATCCCATTGCAGATTCCATGTAAACAGTTCAGAAAACAGATCATTGAAAGGAAAGATGTAACTCTTTGTGATGAATTCACACATCACAAAGCAGTTTTTCTGACAGTTTCTTTATAGTTTTTATCTTAGGATATTTTCTTTGTCAGCATAAGGTTCAACGCGATCCACAATATCACTTCTCAGATTCCACAATAGCAGTGCAAGCAAACTGCTCCATGAAAAGAATAGTGTAACTCAGTGGAATGAATTCACACGTGGAAAAGCAGTTTTTCAGAGAGCTTCTTTCTAGTTTTTATCTGAGGATGCTTCCTTTTTAACCATAGTCCTCAATGGCCTGCCAAACATCGCTTTGCATATTCCATGAACACAGTGTTAGGAAACTCCTCAATGAAAGAAAGGTGTACTTCTGTGAGACGATTTAACACACCACAAAGAAGTTTCTCAGAAGTTTATTTCTAGTTTTTATCTGAGGATGTTTCCTTTGTCACAATTGGCTTCAATGCGATCCAAAATATCCCTTCTCAGATTCTCCAAAAACAGCGCTACCAAACTGATCAATGAAAAGAATAATGTAACTCTGTGGGGTGAGTTCAAAAATCACAAAGCAGTTTCTCAGAAAGCTTCTTTCTAGTTTTATATGAGGATATTTCCTTTTTCACCATCGGCCTCAATGTGTTCCCAAACATCCCTTTGAAGTTTCCATGAACACAGTGTTAGCAAACTGCTAAATGAAAAGAAAGGTGTAACTCTGTGAGGTGAATTAAAGCATCACAAAGCAGTTTCTTGGAAAGCTTCTTTCTACTTTTTATCTGAGGATATTTCCTTTTTCAACTTAGGCTTCAATGTGATCAAATATATCCCTTCTCAGGTTCCCCATAAACAGTGCTTACAAACTAATCCATGAAAACAATGGTGTAACTCTGAGGTGTAACTTGCTATTTTTTATCTGAGAATATTTCCATTTACACCATAGACCTCAAAGCGCAACCCAATATCCCATTGTAGATTCCAAGGAAACAGTGTTAGCAAGCTGCTAAATGGCAACACTGTTGTAACTCTGTGACATGAAGTCACACATCACAAAGTAGTTTCTCAGAAAGCTTCTTTCTAGTTTTTATATGAGGATAAAATATAAAATAGGAGTCAAAGTGCTCCCAAAATCACATTGCAGATTCCATGAAAACTGTGTTAGCAAACTGCTTAATGAGAAGAATGCTTTAACTCTGTGAGATGAATTCACACATCACAAAGCAGTTTCTCAGAAGGCTTCTCTCTAGTTTTTATTGGAGTATATTTCTTTTTTCACCATAGCCCTCAAAGCAATCCCAAATATCCCATTGCAGATTCTATGAAAACAATGTTAGCAAACTGCTAAGTGCAAAGAAAGGTGTAACATTCTGAGATGAATTTACACATCACAAAGCGTTTTCAGAAAGCTTCTTTCTCTTTTTCTTTGGAGAATATTTCCTTTTTCACCATACGTCTTAATTCCCCCCGGAATATCCCATTGCAGATTTCATGAAAACAGTTTTTGAAAACAGTGCACAGAAAAGTAAGGTGTAACTCTTTGGGATGAATTCACACATCACAAAGCAGATTCCAGGAAAAGAGTGTTAGCAAACTTCTCAGTGAAAAGATTTGTGTAAGTCTGTGAGATGAACTCACACATCACAATGCAGTTACTCAAAAACCTTTCCAGTTTTTATCTGAGGATATTTTCTTTGTCACCACAAGCTTCAGTGTGACCCAAAGTAACTCTCCTCAGATTCCCCCAAAACAGGGCTACTAAACTAATCCTTGAAAACAGAAATGTAACTCTGTGAGATGAATTCACTCATCACAAAGCAGTTTCTTAGAAAGCTTCTTTCTCATTTTTATCTGAGGATATTTCCTCTTTCACCATGGACCTCAATGCACTCCCAAATTTTCCATTGCAGACTCCACAAAAACAGTGCTACTAAATTGCTGTATGAAAAGAATGGTGTACCTCTGTGAGATGAATTCACACATCAAAAAGCCATTCCTCAGAAAGCTTCTTTCTGGTTTTCTTCTGAGGATATTTCCTTTTCCTCCACCCAAGCCTCAATTTGTTCCAGTATATTCCATTGCAGATTCCACAAAAACAGTGTTAGCAAAGTGCTATGTCAAAAGAAAGGTGTATCTCTGTGAGAAGAATTCACACAACACAAAGCAGTTTCTCAGAAACTTCTTTCTAGTTTTTACCTGAGGATATTTCCTTTGTCACCATAGGTATAAGTGCAATCCTGAATAGCCCATTGTGGATTCCACAAAAACAGTGTTAGCAAACTGCTCAATGAAAAGAAAGGTGTAACTATGTGAGATCAATTCACACATTATAAAGCAGTTTCTCGGAAAGCGTCTTACTAGTTTTTATCTGAGGATAGTTCCTTTATCACCATAGACTCCCGAATATCCCATTGCAGATTCCATGAATACAGTGTTAGCAAACTGCTGTGTGAAAAGTAAGATGTAACTCTGTGAGATTATGTCACACATCACAAAGCAGTTTATCAGAAAGCTTCTTTCTCATTCTCATCTGAGGATATTTCGTCTTCACCATAGGCATCAATGCGCTCCCAAATATCCCATTGCAGATTCCACGATAAGAGTGCTAGCAAATTGCTAAATGAAAAGAAAGGTGTATTTGTGTGAGATGAATTCACAAAAACAAAGCAGGTTCTCAGATAGCTTCTTTCTAATTTTTATCTGGGGATATTCACATTTTCTTCATAGGCCTCAATGCCCTCCAAAATATCCCTTTGCAAATGTCATTAACACAGTGTTAACAAACTTCTCAATGAAAGGAAAGGTGTAACTCTCTCAGATAATTTCACACATCACAAAGCATTTTCTCACAAAGTTCTTTGTAGTTTTATATTTCCTTTGTCACCATAGTCTTCTATGCAATCCAAAATATCCTTTCTCAGATTCCCCAAAAACAGTGCCATGAAACTGCTCCATGAAAAGAACAGTGTAACTCTGTGGGATGAATTCACACATCACAAAGCAGTTTCTCAGAAAGCTTCTTTCTAGTTTTTGTTTCAGGATATTTGCTTTTTCAACCTAGTACTCAAGGAGCTCCAGAATATCCCATTGCAGATTCTAAGAAACCATTGTTATTAAACAGCTCAAAGAAAAGAAAGGTATAGCTTCCTGAGATGATTTTACACATCACAAAGCAGTTTCCCGAAGATTTTTTTCCAGTTTTTATCTGGGGATATTTACTTTGTCACCATAGGCTTCAAAGAGAGACATAATATCCTTTCTCAGATTTCTCAAAAACGGTGCTACCAAACTGCTCCATTAAGATATTGGTGTATCCCTGTGAGATGAATTCACACACTGCAAAGAAGTTTCTCAGAAAGTCTCATGCTAATTTTTACCCGGGGATATTCCTTTCTCACCATAGGACTCAAAGCTCTACTAAATACACTATTGCAGATCCAAGGGAAACAGTGTTAGCAAAGTACTATGTGAAAAGTAAGGTGTATCTCAGTGAGATGAATTCACACATCTCCAAGCGGTTTTTCAGAAAGCTTCTTTTTTGTTATCATCTGAGGATATGTCTTTTTACATCATAGGCCTCAATGCACTCCCAAATATCCCATTGCAGATTCCAAGAAAACAGTATTAGCAAACTGCTCAATGAAAAGATGGCTGTATCTCTGTGAGAAGAACTCACACATCAAAAAGGAATTCTTCATAATGCTTCTTTCTACTTTTTATCTGAGGATATTTTCTTTTTCACTTTACGCCTCAATTCACTCCTGAATATCCAATTGCAGATTCCATGAAAACAGTATTAGTAAGTTGCTCAATGAAAACAACATTGTAACTCTGTGAGATATATTCACAAATCACAAAACTTTTTCTCAGAAAGCCTCTTTCTAGTTATTATCTGAGGATATTTCCTTTTTCACCATAGACCTCATTGCACTACAGACTATCCTATTGCAGATTCCTCAAAAACAGTGTTAGGAAACTGCTAAATTTAAAGAATGGTGTAACTCTGTGAGATGAATTCACACATCACTAAGTAGTTTCTCAGAAAGCTTCCTTCTAGTTTTTATCTGAGGATATGTCCTTCTTCACCAAAGGCCTCAAAGCTCTCCCAACTACTGAATTGCAGATTCCATGAAAACAATGATAGCAAACTGCTATGTGCAAAGAAAGTTGTAACTCTGTGAGATGAATTCACACATCACAAAGCAGTTTCCTAGAAAGCTTCTTTCTAGTTTTTATCTGAGGATATTACCTTTGTCAACACAGTGTTAACAAACTGCTCAATGAAAGGAAAGGTGTAACTCTCTGAGATGATTTCACATATCACAAAGCACTTTCTCAGAAAGTTCTTTCTAGTTTTATATTTCCTTTGACACCATAGTCTTCAGTGCGATCCAAAATATCCTTTCTCAGATTCCCCAAAAACAGTGCTACCAAGCTGCTCCATGAAAAGAATTTTGTAACTCTGTGAGATGAATTCACACATCAAAGCACTTTCTCACAAATCTTCCTTCTAGTTTTTATCCGATGATACTTCTTTTTTCACCAAATTCCTCAAAGCGCTCCAAAATATCTCATTGCATATTCCATGAAAACAGTGCTAACAGACTGCTATGTGAAAAGAAAGGTGTGACTCTCTTAGATGAGTTCACACATCACAAAGCAGTTTCTCATAAAGCTTCTTTCTAGGTTTTATCTGAGAATATTTTCTTTTTCACCCTAGGCCTCAATGCCCTCCTGAATATCCAATTGCAATTTTGATGAAGAGAGTTTTAGCAAACTGTTCAATGAAAAGAAAGGTGTTAACACATCACAATGCAGTTTCTCAGAAAGGTTTTTTCTAGTTTTTATATAAGGATATTTCCTTTGTCACTATAGGTTTCGAGGAGATTCAAAACATACCATCTCAGAACACACAAAACCAGTGCTACCAAACTGCTCCATGAAAAGAGTGGTGTATCACTGTGCGATGAATTCACACACCACAAAGAACTTTCTCAGAAAGCTTCTTGCTAGTTTTTATCAGAGGATATTTCCTTTTCCACCATTGGCCTCAAAGCACTCATGAATATCCCATTGCAGATTCCATGAAAACAGTGTTAGCAAATTGCTTCTTTCTAATTTTTTTCTGAGAATATTTCCTTTCTCACCATAGGCCTCAAAGGGTTCCCTAATATCCCATTGCAGATTCCAAAAATACAGGGTTAGCAAACTACTCAATGAAAAGAAAGGTGTAACCAGGTTAGATAAATTCACACATCACAAATCAGATTCTCAGAAAGATTCTGTCTAGTGTTTTATCTGAGCATATTTACATTTTCACAATGAGCCTCAATGTACAACATAATATTCATTGCAGATTCCATGAAAACAGGGTTAGCAAACTGCTCAAAGAAAAGAAAGTTGTAACTCTGTGAGATGAATTCACACATCACAAAGCAGTTTCTCAGAAAGCTTCTTTCTAGTTTTTATCTGAGAATATTTCCTTTTTCACCATATGCCTCAATGCACTCCCAAATATCCCTTTGCAGATTCCACAAACACAGTGTTAACAAGCTTCTCAAAGAAAGGGAAGGTGTAACTCTGTGAGATGAATTCACATATCACAAAGAAATTTATCAGAAAGCTTCATTCTACTTGTTATCGGAGGATATTTCCTTTTTCACCATAATCCTCAAGGCTCTCCTGAATATCCAATTGCAGGTTCCATGAAAACAGTGCTACCAAACTGCTCCATGAAAAGAATGTTGTACTGGTGAGAGACGAATTCACACATCACCAGTCAGTATCTCAGAAACTTTCATTACACTTTTTATCTGAGGATATTTCCTTTTTCACCATATGCCTCAATGTGCTCCCAAACACCCCTTTGGAGATTGCATGAAAACAGTGTTAGCAAACTTCACAAAGAAGAATGTAACCCTGTGAGATGAATTCGCACATTACAAAGAAATTTCTCAGAAAGTTTCTTTCTAGATATTTTATGAGGATATTTCCTTTGTCACTGTAGGCTTCAATGCAATCCTAAATATCCCTCCGCAGATTCTCAAAAAGAAGTGTTACCGAACTCCTCCATGTAAAGAATGGTGTAACTCTGTGAAATGAATTCACACATCACACAGCAGTTTCTCAGGAAGTTTCTTTCTAGTTTTTATCTGAGAATATTTCCTTTTTCACCATATGCCCCAATGCACTCCCTAACATCCCTTTGCACATTCCACAAACACAGTGTTAGAAAACTGCTCAAAGAAAAAAAAGGTGTAACTCTATGAGATGAATTCACACATCACAAAGAAGTTTCTCAGAAAGCTTCTTTATAGGTGTTATCTGAGGATATTTCCATTTTCACCATAGGCCTCAATGCACTCTCGAATATCCAATTGCAGATTCCATGAAAACAGTGTTATCAAACTGTTCCATGAGAAGACTGGTTTACTTCTGAGAGATGAATTCACACATCACCAAGCAGTTTCTCAGAAAGCTTCCTTCTAGTTTTTATCTGAGAATATTTCCTTTTTCACCATATGCCTCATTGCAGTCCCAAATACTCCTCTGCAGATTCCATGAACATAGTGTTAGCAAACTGTGCAAATAATGGTGTAACTCTGTGTATCCCATTGCAGATTACAAGAAAACTGTTAACAAACTGCTCAATGAAAACAAAGGTGTAACCCTGTGAGAAGAATTCACACATCACAAAACAGTTTCTCAGAGAGCTTCTTTCTAGATTAATCTGAGGATATTTCCTTTGTCACTGTAGACTTCAATGTGATCCAAAATATCCTTTCACAGATTACACAAAAATAGTGCTATCAAACTGCTCCATGAAAAGAATGGTGTAACTCTGAGAGATTATTTCACACATCAAAAAGCAGGTTCTCACAAAGCTTCTTTGTAGTTTTTATCTCAGAATATTTCCTTTCTCGCCATAGACCTAAAACACTCCCAAATATCCCATTGCAGATTCCATGAAAACGGTGTTAGCAAACTGCTCAATGAAAAGAAAGATGTAATTCAGTGAGATGAATTCACACATTGCAAAGCAGTTTGTCAGAGAGTATCTTTCTCAGAAGTTTTTCAGAATGCTTCTTTCTAGTTTTTATCTGAGGATAATTTGTTTTTCACCATAGGCCTCAATGCGATCCTGCTTATCCCATTGCATATTCCAAGAAAACAATGTTAGCAAAATGCTATGTGAAAAGAAAAGTCTAATGCTGTGAGACGAGTTCACACATCACAAAGCAGTGTCTCAGAAAGCTTCTTTTTAGTTTTTATCTGAGGATAATTCCTTTTTCACCAAAGGAATCAGTGCTCTCCTGAATATCCCATTGCAAATTCCATGAAAACTGTGTTAGCAAACTTCTCAATGAAAAGTAAGGTGTAACTGTGCATTGAATGCACACATCACAAAGCAGCTTGTCAGAGAACTTCTTTCTAGTTTTTATCTGAGGATATTTCCTTTTTCACCATATGCTTCACTGCGATCCAAAATATCCCTCTTCACATTCCCCCAAAACAGTGCTACCAAACTGCTCCATGAACAGAATGGTGTATCTCTGTGAGACAAACTCACACATCATGAAGAAGTTTCACACGAAGCTTCTCTAGCTTTTATCTGAGGATATTTTCTTCTTTGCGATAGGCCTCATTACGCTCTCGAATATCAATTTGCAGATTCCATGAAAACAGGGTTAGCAAACTGCTCATTGAAAAGAAAGGTGAATTTCTGTGAGAAGAATTCAAACATCACAAAGCAGTTTCTCAGAGAGCTTCTTTCCAATTTTTATCTGAGGATATTTCGTTTTTCACCATAGGCTTCAATGCAATCCAAATTATCCCTTCTCAGATCCCACAAACGAGTGCTAGCAAACTGCTCTATGAAAAGAATGGTGTGTCTCTGTGACATGAATTCACACATCACAAAACAGTTTATCAGAAAGCTTTTTTCTACTTTTTCTGTGGATATAACCTTTTGCACCTTGACCTCAATATGCTCCCAAACATGCCTTTGCAGATTCCACGAACACAGTGTTAGCAAACTGCTGAATGAAAAGAATGGTGTAACTCTGTGAGATAAATTCACACATCACAAAGTAGTTTCTCAGAAAGATTCTTTATAGTTTTTACCTGAGGATATTTAGTCACCAGACACTTCAATGCAATCCAAAATATCCCTTCTCACATTCCCCAAAAAGAGTGCTACCAAGCTTCTCCATGAAAAGAATGGTGTATCTCTGTAAAAGAAATTCACACATCAAAAATCGGTTTCTCACAAAGCTTCTTTCTAGTTTTTATCTGAGGATATTTCCTTTGACACCACAGGTTTCAATGCAATCCAAAATATCCCTTCTCAGATTCCACAAAAAGAGTGCCACCAAACAGTGCCATGAAAACAGTGGTGTTTCTCTGTGAGAAGAATTCACACATCACAAAAAAGTTTCTCAGAAAGCTTCTTGCTACTTCTCATCTGAGGATGTTTCCTTATTCACCATAGACCTCAATGCACTCCCGAATATTCATTGGAAATTTTACAAAAACAGTGTTAGTAAACTGCTCAAGGAAAGGAAAGGTGTAACTCTGTGAGATGAGCTGACACATCACAAAGCAGTTTATCAAAAAGCTTCTTTCTAGCTTTTTTCTGAGGATATTTCCTTTTTGACTATAGGCCTCAATGTGCTCCCAAATGTCCCATTGTAGATTGCATGAAAACAGTGTTAGCAAAATACTCAACAAAAAGAAACGTGTACCTCTGTGAGATGAATTGACACTACACAAAGCAGTTTCTCAGTAAGTTTCCTTCCAGTTTTTATCTGAGGATATTTAATTACTCACCATATGACTCAACGTGCTCATGAAAATTCAACTGCAGATTCCATGAAAGCAGTGTTAGCAAACTGCTATGTAAAAAGAAAGGTGTAACTCTGTGAGATGAATTCACACATGTCAAAGCAGTTTCTCAGAAAACTTCATTCTAGTTTTTATATGAGGATATTTCCTTTGTCACTATAGTCTTCAATGAGATCCAAAATATCATTTCTCAGATTCATCAAAAACAGTGCTACCAAACTGCTCCTAGAAAAGAATGGTGTAACTCTGTGAGAATTCACACATCAAAAAGCAGTTTCTCACAAAGCTTCTCTCTAGTGTTTATCTGAAGATATTTCCTTTGTCACCATACTCTTCAATGTGGTCCAAAATATTCCTTCTCAGATTTCCCAAAAAGAGTGCTACCACACTGCTCCATGAATGGTATGTTGTATCTCTGTGAGATGAATTCACACATCACAAAGCAACTTATCACAAGGCTTCTTTCTACTTTTTATCTCAGGATATTTCCTTCTTCGCCATAGGCCTCAAAGAACTCCTGAATATCACATTGCAGATTCCACGTAAACTTCGTTAGCAAACTGCTCAATGAAAAGAAGGCTGTAACTCTGTGAGATGAATTCACATATCACAAAGCAGTTTCTGAGAAAGCTTCTTCGTAGTTTTTATCTGAGGATATTTCCTTTTTCACCAGAAGCCTCAATGCACTCCTGCATATCCTATTTCAGTTTCCACAAAAACAGTGTTAGCAGTGTTAGCAAACTCCTATGAGAAAAGAATCGTGTAACTCTGTGAGCCGAATGCATGCATCACAAGTCAGTTTCTCAGAAAGCTTCTTTCTAGTTTTTATTGGAGGATATTTAATTTTTCACTGTAGGCCTCAATGTGCTCCAAAACATCCTATTATAGATTCCATGAGAACTGTGTTAGCAAACTGCTCAATGAAAAGAAAGGAGTAACTCTCTGAGATGGGACACATCACAAAGCAGTTTCTCAGAGACCTTTCTAGTTTTATCTGAATATATTTCCTTTGTCACCATGCTTCAATGCGATGAAAATATCCTAGTTTTATCTGAATATATTTCCTTTGTCACCATGCTTCAATGCGATGAAAATATCCCATCTCAGATTCCCCCAAAACTGGGCTATCACACTGCTCCATGAAGTAATGGGGTAACTCTGTAAGATAAATTCACACATCACAAAGCAGGTTCTGACGTTGCTTCTTTCTAGTTTTTATCTGAGAATACTTCCTTTTTCACCATAGGCCTCAAAGTGCTCCCGAATATCAAATTAAGACTCCACGAAAACAGTGTTAACAAACTGCTATATGAAAAGAAAAGTGTAACTCTGTGAGATAAGTTCACACAACACAAAGCAGTTTCTCAGAGAAATTTTTCCGGTTATTATCTGAGGATATTTCCTTTGTCACCATAGGCTTCAATGTGATCCAAAATATCGCTTTTGATAGCCAGCAAAAAAGTGCTACCAAACTGCTCCATGAAAAGAATGGTGTAAATCTGTGAGATGAATTTTCACATCACAAAGCAGTTTGTCACAAACCTTCTTTCTTCTTTATATCTGAGAGTTAGGAAACTGACACATGAAGAGAAATGTTTAACTCTGTGAGATGAATTCACACATCACAAAGAAGTTTCTCAGAAAGCTTCTTGCTAGTTTTTATCTGAGGATATTTCCTTTGTAACCGTAGGTTTCAATACGATCCAAAACATCCTTTCTCAGATTACTCCAAAACAGTCCTATCACACTGGTACATGAAAAGAATGGTGAAACTCTGTGAGATGAACTCACACATCAAAAAGCAGTTTCTCAAAAACCTTCTTTCTAATGTTTTTCTGAGGATACTTCCTTCTTCACCATAGGCCTCAAAACACTCCCGAGTGTTCCATTTCAGTTTCCACGAAAACGGTGTTAAAAAACGGCTATATGAAGAGAAAGGTGTAAATCTGTGAGGTGAATTCACACATCACAAAGCAGTTTCTCAGAAAGATTATTGCTAGTTTTTATCTGAGGATATTTCCTTTTTCACTATAATCCTCAATGGACTCCCGAATATCCCACTTCAGATTCCAAGAAAACAGTGTAAGCAAACTGCTCAATGAAAAGAAAGGTGTAATGCAGTGAGATGAATTCACAAATCACAAAGTAGTGTCACAGAGAGCTTCTTTTTAGATGTTATCTGAGGATATTTCCTTTGTCACCATAGGCTTCAATGTGATCAAAAATATCCCTTCTCAGATTCTCCAAAAACAGTATTATCAAACTCCTCCATGTAAAGAATGGTGTAACTCTGTGAGGTGAATTCACATATCAGAAAACAGTTTCTCAGATTATTTCTTTACAGTTTTTATATAAGGATATTTCCTTTTTCACCATAGGCCTCAATGTGCTCCTAAACATCCCTTTGCAGATTCCACAAACACAGTGTTGGAAAACTGGTCAATGAAAAGTAAGGTTTAACTCTGTGAGATGAATTCACACATCACAAAGAAGTTTCTCAGGAGGTTTATTTCTATTTTATATCTGAAAATATTTCCTTTGTCACCATAGGCTTCAAATGATCCAAAATATCCCTTCTCATATTCCCCAAAAACAGTGCTACCAAACTGCTCCATGAAAGAATGGTGTATCTCTGTGAGATGAATTCACAGATCACAAAGCAGTTTCTCAGAAAGCTTTTTACTAGTCTTTTTCTGTGAATATTTAGGCCTCAAAGCTCTCCCAAATCTCCCATTGTAGATTCCACGAAAACAGTATTGGCAAACTGCTGTGTGAAAAGAAAGGTGTAACTCTATCAGATGAATTTAGAGAACACAAAGCAGTTTCTCACATAGCTTCTATCTAGTTTTTATCTTAGGATATTTCCTTTTTCACCCCAGGCCTCAATGCCCTCCAGAATATACCATTGCAGATTCCATGAACACAGTGTTAGCACACTGCTCATGAAAAGAAAGGTGTAACTCTGTGAGATGAATTCACACAACACAATGCAGTTACTCAGAATGATTGTTTCTAGTTTATATTTGAGGGTATTTTGTCTGTCACCATATGCCTCAATGCACCATTAAATATCCCATTGCAGATTCCACAAAAACAGTGTTAGCAAACTGCTCAATGAAAAGAAAGGTGTAACTCTTGTGAGGAACTCACACAGCACAAGGGAGTTTCTCAAAGAGCTTCTTTCTAGATTTTATCTGTGGATATTTCATTTGTCACCATAGGCTTCAATGTGATCGAAAATGTCCCTTCTCAGATTTCCCAAAAATAGTGCTACCAAAGTGCTCCATGAAAGGAATGGTGTAACTTTGTGAGATGAATTCACACGTCACAATCCAGTTTATCACAAAGCTTCCTTTTGGATTTTATCTGAGGATATTCCCTTTTTCACCATAGTCCTCAAAGCACTGCCAAATATCCCATTGCAGATTCCATGAAAACCGTGTTACAAACTGATGAATGAACAGAAAGGTGTAACACTGTGTGATGAATTCATACATAACAAAGCAATTTCTTCGAGAGCTTCTTCCTAGATTTTATCTGAGGATATTTCCTTTGCCCCATAGGCTTCAATGCAATTGAAAATGTACTTTCTCAGATTCCCCAAAAGCAGTGCTACCAAACTGCTCCATGAAAGGAATGGAGTAATTCTGTGATAGATATTCGCACCTCATAAACCAGTTTCTCACAAAGCTTTCTTCTGATTTTTATCTGAGGATATTTCCCTTTTCACCATGGGCCTGAAAGCACTCCCAATATCCCTTTTGCAGATTCCTCGAGAACAGTGCAAGCAACTGCTATGTGAAAAGAAAGGTGTAACTCTGTGAGATGAATTCATATATGACAAAACAGTTTTTCAGAAAGCTTCTTTCCAGTTTTTATCTGACGATATATCCTTTTTCACTGTAGACCTCAATATGTTCCAACATCCCTTTGCAGATTCTATGAACACAGTGTTATCAAACTGCTGAATAAAAAGAAAGGTGAAATTCTGTGAGATGAATTCACGTATCACAGAGAAGTTTCTCAGAAAGCTTCTTTCTAGTTTGTATCTGAGGTTATTTCTTTTTTCACCACATTTCTCAATGCACTCCAGAATATTAAGTGGCAGATTCCATGAAAACAGTGTTAGCAACCTGCTCAAAGAAAAGAAAGGTGTAACTCTGTGAGATTTCTCAAAAAGCTTCAGAAAGCTTCCATCTAGGTTATATCTGAGGATATTTCTCAAAAAGCAGTTTCTCAAAAAGCTTCCATCTAGGTTATATCTGAGGATATTTCCTTTGTCACCAGAAACTTAAATGCTCTCCAAAGTATCAATTCTCAGCTTCCCCAATAAGAGTGCTTTAAGACTAGTCCATGAAAAGAATGGTGTAACTCTGTTAGATGAATTAACACATCATAAGGCAGTTTCTTTCTAGTTTTTATCTGAGAATATTTTCTTTATCACCATAAGGCTCAAAGTGCTCCCCAATATCCCATTGCATCTTCCGTGAAAACAGTGTTAGCAAACTGCTCAATGAAAAGAAAGGTGTAACTTTGTGAGGCGAATTCACATATTGCAAAGGAGTTTCTCAGAATGCTTCATTCTAGTTTTTATCTGAGGATACTTCCTTTCTCACCATAGGCCTCAATGTGCTCCCAACTATCCCATTGCACATTCCATGAAAGCAGAGTTAGCAAACTGCTCAATGAAAAAAAAGTTGTAACTTTGTGAGATGAATTCACACATCACAAAGCAGATCATCAGAGAGTTATTTGCAGTTTTTATCTGAGGATATTTCCTTTGTCATCATAGACTTTAATCTGATCTAAATATCCCCTCTCAGATTCGCCAAAAACAGTGTGATCAAACTGCTCCATGAAAAGAATGGTGTAGCACTGTGACATTGTTTCACACATCAAAAATCAGGTTCTCACAAAGTTTCTTTGTAGTTTTAATCTCAGAATATTTCCTTTCTCACCATACACCTCATAGCACTCCCAACTATCCCATTGCGGATTCCACGAAAACGGGGTTAGCAAACTGCTCAATGAAAAGAAAGGTGTAACTCAGTGAGATGACTTCACACAGCACAAAGCAGTTTGTCAGAGAGCTTCTTTCTTGTTTTTATCTGAAGATATTTCCTTTTTCACAATATGCCTCAATGTGATTGCTTGTCCCACTGGAGATTCCAAGAAAACAATGTTAGCAAACTGCTATGTGAAAAGAAAGGTGTAACTCTGTGAGATAAATTCACACATCACAAAGCAGCTTCTCAGAAAGCTTCTTTGTAGTTTTTATCTGAGAATAGTTCCTTTTTCTCTATAGGAATCAATGCTCTCCTGAATATCATTGAAGATTCCACGAAAACTGTGCTAGCAAGCTGCTCAATGGAAAGAAAGGTGGTATTCTGTGCGATGAATTCACACATCAGAAAGCAGTTTTTCAGAGAGTTCTTCCTAGTTTTTTATCTCAGGATATTTCCTTTTTCACAATAGGCTTCACTGTGATCCAAATTATGCCTTCTCACATTTCCCAAAAACAGTGCTACCAAACTGCTCGATAAAAAGAAACATGTAACTCTGTGAGATGAATTCACACATCATGAAGAAGTTTCACACAAAGCTTCTTTCTAGTTTTAATCTGAGGGTATTTCCTTCTTCACCCTAGGACTCAATGCACTCCCAAATATCAATTTGCAGATTCCACGAAAACAGGGTTAGCAAACTGTTAAATGAAAAGAAAGGTGTAACTCTGTGAGAGGAATTCAAACATCACAAAGCAGTTTCTCAGAGAGTTTCTTTCCAGTTTTTATCTGACGATATTTCCTTTTTCACCATAGGCTTTAATGCAATCCAAACTATCCCTTCTCAGATTCCACAAAACAGTGCCAGCAAACTGCTCCATGAAAGAAATGGTGTTTCTCTGTCAGATGAATTCACACATCACAAAGCAGTTTATTGTAAAGCTTTTTTTCTACTTTTTTTCTGAGTATTTTTCCTTTTTCACCTTTTGCCTCAATGTGCTCCCAAACATGCCTTTGCAATTCTACGAGCACAGTGTTAGCAAACTGCTAAATGAAAATAAAGTTGTAACTCTGTGAGATAAATTCACACATCACAAAGCAGTTTCTCAGAAAGATTCTTTCTAGTTTTTATTTGAGGATATTTAGTTTGTCACCAGAGGCTTCAAAGCAATCCAAAATATTTCTTCTCACATTCCCGAAAAACAGTGCCACCAAACTTCTCCATGGAAAGAATGGTGTATCTCTATAAAAGAAAATCACACATCAAAAATCTGTTTCTCACAAAGCTTCTTTCTTTTTTTTATCTGAGAATATTTCCTTTGTTACCATAGGTTTCAATGCTATCCAAATATCCTTTCTCAGATTCCCCAAAAACAGTGCTACCAAACAGTGCCATGAAAAGAATGGTGTTTTTTTGTGAGATGAATTCACACATCACAAAGCAGTTTCTCAGAAAGTTTCTTGTTAGTTCTGATCTTAGGATGTTTCCTTTTTCACCCTAAGCCTCAATGCACTCCTGAATGTCCCATTGGAGATTTTGCAAAAACAGTGTTAGCAAACTGCAAAATGAAAGGAAAGGTGTAACTTTGTGAGATAAAATGATACATCAGAAAGCAGTTTATCAAAAGTCTTCTTTTTAGCTTTTTCCTGAGGATATTTCCTTTTTGACTATAGGCCTCAATGTGCTCCCAAATGTCTCATTGCAGATTGCACAAAAACAGTGCTAACAAACTGCTCAATGAAGAGAAGTGTGTATCTCTGTGAGATGAATTCACACAACACAAAGCACTTTCTCAGTAAGCTTCTTTCCAGTTTTTATCTGAGGATATTTTATTTTTCAAGACAGGCCTCAATGTGCTCCTAAAAATCCAATTGCAGATTCCATGAAAAGAGTGTTAGCCAACTGCTCAATGAAAAGAAATGTATAACTCTGTGAGATTAATTTACATATTTCAAAGCAGCTTCTCATAAAGCTTATTTTTGGTTTTCATCTGAGGGTATTTCATTTGTCACCATAGGCTTCAATGCCATCCGAAATATCCCTTCTCAGATAACACAAAAACAGTGCTACTAAACTTCTCCATGAAATGAATTGTGCACTTCTGTGAGATAAATTCACACATCACAAAGCAGTTTCTCAGAAGGCTTCTTTACACTTTTTATCTGAGGATATTTCCTTTCTTACCAAATGCCTCAAAGTGCTCCCAAATATCCCATTGTAGATACCTTGAAAACAATGTGAGAAAACTAATGTAGGAAAAGAAAGATGCAACTCAGTGAGATGAATTCACACATCACAAAGCATTTTCTCAGAAAGCTTCTTTCTAGTTTTTAATCTGAGGATATTTCCTTTTAACCATAGGCCTCATTGTATGTCTCAATATCCTATAACAGATTCCGTGAAAACATGGTTAGCAAACCGCTATGTGAAAAGATATGTGTAACTCTGTGAGATGAATTCACACATCACAAAGCAGTTTCTCAGAAAGTTTCTTTCCAGTTTTTACCTGAGGATATTTCCTTTTTCACCAGAGGCCTCAATGCTCTCCCGAATATCCCATGGCAGATTCCACGAAAACAGTGTTAGCAAACTGCTCCATGAAAATAATTGCGTAACTCTGTGAGATGAATTCAGAC
The DNA here is from genome assembly GCF_002776525.5 of Piliocolobus tephrosceles. Lineage (NCBI taxonomy): Eukaryota > Metazoa > Chordata > Mammalia > Primates > Cercopithecidae > Piliocolobus > Piliocolobus tephrosceles. The sequence goes on along the minus strand of NW_022333974.1, from coordinate 180,299 downwards.
ATAGCAAATCAGTTTCTTGGAAAATATCTTTCTAGTATATATCTGAGAATATTTCCTTTGTCACAATAGGTCTCAAAGCACAAAAGAGTATCCCATTGCAGATTCCAGGAAAATAGTGTTAGCAAACTGCTCAATGAAAAGAAAGGTGGAATTTGGTGACATGAATTCACACATCACAAAGCAGATTCTCAGAAAGCTTCTTTCTAGTTTTGAATTGAGAATATTTCCTTTCTCGCCATAGGTCTCATTGCATTACAGAATATCCAATTGTAGATTTCATGAAAACATGGTTAGCAAGCCGCTATGTGAAAAGATAGGTGTAACTCTATGAGACGAATTCACACATCACAAAGCAGTTTCTCAGAAAACTTCTTTCCCATGTTTATCTTAGGATATTTCCTTTTTCACCATAGGCCTCAATGTGCTCCCACATATCCCATTGCAGAATCCAGGAAAACAGTGTTAGCAAACTGCTCAATGAAAACAAAGGTGGAATTTGGTGAGATGAATTCACATATCACAAATCAGATTCTCAGAGAACTTCTTTCTCGTTTTTATCTGAGGATATTTCCTTTGACACCATAGGCTTCAATGTGATTCAAAATATTCCTTCTCAGATAACACAAAAACAGTGCTACCAAACTTCTCCATGAAATGCATGGTGTCCTTCTGTTAGATGAATTCATGCATCACTAAGCAGTTTTTCAGAAAGATTCTCTATAGTTTTTATCTGAGAATATTTCCTTTTTCAATATATGCCTTAAGGTGCTCCCAAACATCCCTTTGCATATTCCACTTATACAGCGGCAGCAAAGTGTTCAAAGAAAAGGAAGGTGTAATTCTGTGAGATAAATCCACACGTCACAAACAAATTTCTCAGAGACCTTCTTTCTAGTTTTTATCTGAGGATATTTCCTTTCTCACTATAGGCTTCCATGCAACACAAAATATCCCTTCTCAGATTCCCCAACAACAGTGTTACCAACCTGCTGCATGAAAAGAATGGTATATCTCTGAGAGATGAATTCACATATCACAAAACAGTTTCTCAGAAAGCTTCTTACTAGTGTTTATCTGAGGATATATTCTTTTTCACCATAGGCCTCAATGTGCTCCCAAATATCCCATTGCAGATTCCAAGAAAACAGTGTTAGAAAACCGCTCAATGAAAAGAAAGGTGTAACTCTGTGAGATGAATTCACACATTGCAAAGCTGTTTTTCAGAAAGCATCTTTCTAGTTTTTATCTGAAGACATTTCCCTTGTCTCCCTAGGCTTCAATGCGATCCAAAATATCCCTTCTGAGCTACCCTAAAAACAGGCTACCAAAATGCTCCATGAAAAGAATGGTGTAACTCTGTGAGATGAATACACACATCACAAAGCAGTTTCTCACAAAGCTTCTTTGTAGGTTTTATCTGAATATATTTCCTTTTTCACCATAGACCTTAATGAGCTCCCGAATATCCCATTGCAAATTCCATGAAAACAGTACTACCAAACTGCTCCATGAAAAGAATGTTGTATCTCTGTGAGATGAATTCACAGATCACAAAATAGCTTCTAATGTAGTTTCTTTCTAGTTTTTATCTAAGGATATTTCCTTTCTCACCATAGGCCTCAAGGCACTCCTGAATATTAAATTAAATATTCCATGAAAACACTGTCAGCACACTGCTCAATGAAAGGAAAGGTGTAACTCTGCAAGTTGAATTCAAACATCATACAGCAGTTTCTCAGACACTTTCTGTTTCTTATCTGAGGGTATTTCCTTTTCCCCTAGGCTTCAATGCGATCCAAAATATTGCATCTCTGATTCCCCAAAAACAGTGTTACCAACCTGCTCCATGAAAAGAATACTGTAACTCTGTGAGATGAATTCACACATCACAAACTAGGTTCATCACAAAGAAGGTTCTCACAAAGCTTCTTTATATTTTTCATGTGAGGATATTTCCTTTCTCACCATAGGCCTCAAAGCACTCCCAAATATCCCATTGCAGATTCCACACAAACCGTGTTAGCAAACTGCTCAATGAAAAGATAGGTTTAACTCTGTGAGATGAATTCACATGTCACAAAGCAGTTTATCAGAAAGCTCCTTTCTAGATTTTATCTGAGAGTATTTCCTTTTTCACCCTAGGCCTCAATGTGCTCCCCAATATCCAATTGCAGATTCCACGAAAACAGTATTCACATATGTTTCAATGAAAAGAAAGGTGTAACTCTGTGAGATGAATTCACACATTACCAAGCAGTTTCTCAGAAAGCTTCTTTCTGGTTTTTATCTGAGGACATTTCCTTTGTCACTACAGGCTTGTTCGCAAACTGGTATGTGAAAAGAAAGGTGTAGCTTTGTGAGATGAATTCACACATCACAAAACAGTTTCTCAGAAAGATTCCTTATAGTTTTTATCTGAGGATATTCCCTTTTTCACCACAGGCCTCATTGCGCTCCTGAATATCAATTTGCAGATTCCACAAAAACAGTGTTAGCAACCTGCTCTATGGAAAGAAAGTTGTAACTCTGTGAGGAAAATTCAAACTTCACAAAGAAGTTTCTCAGAAAGCTTATTTCTAGTTTTTATCTGAGGATTTTTCATGTTTCACTATATGCCTCAATGCACTCCCAAATATCCCTTTACAGATCCATGAAAATAGTGTAAGCAATCTACTCCATTGAAGAAAGGTGTAACTTTGTGAGATCAATTTACA